>NW_003852429.1:11158498-11167093 GCF_000181295.1 Otolemur garnettii
CCACAATGCCTGGCCATTTTTTTGGTTGCAGCCATCACTGTTGTTTGGCGGGCCTGGACTGGATTCAAACCCGCCACCTTAGGTGTATGTGGCTGGCGCCTTAGCTGCTTGAGCCACAGGCGCCAAGTCATAGTTCTATGTCTTAAGTTTAAATCTTTTATCCAGTGAGAGTCAATTTTCATAAATGGTAAAAGGTGTGAGTCCAGTTTCAGTCTTCTACAAGTCACCAGCCAATTCACCCAGCACCATTTGTTAAATAGGGAATCTTTCCCCCAATTTATGTTTTTTATAGGCTTATCAAAGATCAAATGACAATAAGTGTCTGGGTTCATCTTTTGGTTCTCTATTCTGTTCCATACAATCTACCTCTCTATTTTTCTGCCAGTACCATGCTGTTTTGATCACTATAGATTTATAGTATAGCCTGAAGTCTGGTAACATGATTCCTTCTGATTTGTTTTTATTTCTGAGTAATGTCTTGGCTATTTGAGTTTTTTTCCTGAAAACAAAGTACTATTTTTTCTAGACCTTTAAAGTATGACAGTGGTGCTTTAACAGGGATTGCATGAAATTTGTATATTGCTTTGGGTAGTATAGACTTTTATAGCCAAGAACACAGTCAGTAAAGCAAGCAGACAGCCTTCAGAATGGGAGAAGATATTTGCAGGTTATGTTTCTGATAAAGGTTTGATAACCAGAATCCACAGAGAACTCAAACTTATTAATAAGAAAAGAACAAGTGACCCATTTCATTGTGGGCAAAAGATGTGAACAGAAGCTTCTCTGAAGAAGGCAGGCACATGGCCTACAGACCCATGAAAATATGCTCAACATCTTTAATCATCCGAGAAATGCAAATCAAAACCACACTGAGATATCATCTAACTCCAGTAAGACTAGCCCACATAACAAAATCCCAAAACTACAGATGTTGGCATAGATGTGGAGAAAAGGGAATATTTCTGCACTGCTGGTAGAAATGCAAGCTAATATATTACTTTTGGAAAGACTTAGGGATCTAAAAGTAGACCTGCCATTCGATCCTGCAATTCATCTACTAGGTGTATATCCAAAGACCAAAAATCACTTTACAACAAAGATATTTGCACCAGATTGTTTATTACAGCTCAGTTCATAATTGCCAAGTCATGGAAGAAACCCAAGTGCCCATGGACCCATGAATGGATTAATAAATTGTGGTATATGCATACCATGGAATATTATGTAGCCTTAAAAAAGATGGAGACTTTACCATTTTTATGTTTACATGGATGGAGCTGGAATATATTCTTCTTAGTAAAGGCTCTCAAGAATGGAAGAAAAAGTATCCAATGTGCTCAGTACTATTATGAAACCAATTTATAATCACCCATGCTTTCATAGGAACGATAAAATACAACTACAGCCCAGGATGAAGGAGGGAAAAGGAGGGGGATGGGGGGAGGGGGGAGGGGGGATGGAGGGAGGGTAAACAGTGGGACCACATCTATGGTGCATATTACAAGGGTACTTGTCAAATTTATTAAGTGGAGAGTATAAAGGTCTTAACACAATAATTAAGTAAGTGAGATGAAGGCTATGTTAATCAGTTTGATGTAAGCATTCCAAATTGTATATAAAATCAGCACATTGTACCCCATAAATGCATTAATGTAAAAAAATGGAAAAAAAATAAAATACTGGAAAGAGAAGGACAAATAAATCCTTTTTCAACAGCTCATACATATGAATGAATGTTTTCAGCACTTAAAACTATAAAAATGAAAAGTTAAAATAGAATTAATTTTGAATATTTTTCTCATTCTAGAAACACATAATATTCACCCCAGATGTGTGAACTAATTAAAATTTTTTAAAGCCTTCTCCATTTCATTGAGAGATGCATTTTAAAACAAAATTAGTTAAGTTTATTAATAACAAAAACTAAACTTCTATTTTGTCAATGATTCTAATGAAAACCCAACTCAGAAAAAATATGTTTAAATTTATATAAATGTTTTTATCATAGAGAGGTGTGAAAAGGTAATCACAGACTTTAAAGTACATATATATTACTTTACATTTTATGAAGAAAGGTAAGTGGAAATATGAGTTCATGGAGGAAAGGAAATGATGGAGACTATTTATGTATTTTTAAAATGGATGGTGGTAATTAATAAATCACTATAGTTTCCAGATATGATTATATATTCTTAAAAGGGGATATAACACATGTTTTAAAGTGGAAGCACATGAAAAATTATATACTTTTGATCTATAGTATCTAAATTATGAATTTTAAACTTCATTTTAAAATGTGCTGGGGGTAGATAGATTTTCTAAACTATTTTAAAATCACAGTATGAGACAAAGGAGTTTAAAGAGCTCCTACTGAAAAGTTCCTCCCAACTCTTAGCTTCTCACAGTTATGAACTGTATTTCCCCAAGGGCCTGAGAATATTTTCTATCTAGCACCTTAGAACTACCAAAAGGAACATGTTTAATTAAATGTCAAGGAAGCATTTTAAGCATCCTACTCAGTGCAGTAAAGGGACAAAAACTGATCACATTAACATAACCTAGGAAAGAGAATGTCAAAAATGTGAGTTTTGCAAGGTAGACAAAAATTCAACTAGCCAAAATTAGAAAGACAAAATAATGCATTGGATTGAATCAAGACAATCATAGTCTCAAGCGCAGAGTAAGGTCAACCAAGAGTTGGACAACTCTTGCTTTAGGAGGTGGACCCCTCCCGGGACACAAGACCCCTGGGTTCTCTCTCCTTCACCTTTATAATGACTTTTGTTTATTTATTTTTCTTATAGCCTCTCATCTCTTTACTTTCACTTTTTCTTCTCTCTCGCTCTGCTTAAAGGCACCTATCTTAGTAAAAAAGAAAAGATTATGATTACAAGGAAAAAATGAACAACATAAAAATCACTTATGATTTTACTGATAAGAGACAGATTGGTGAAAACAGCTAGATAAAAAGAAAAAGTTGATTCACAGCCCACCCCAATCAATCTCCTAGATTACTGTATCTCCTTCTATTCCTCAAAAAAAGTTATGTATAAATAATGTGTGTGATTCACCTCTAACTTTAGCTAATAAAATATTTAAAGGAATTTCTTGCTTGTTGTAAACCTTCTTACTCCCCTCATTCTCATCAGAATTTTTATGTTCACATGATCCCTTTGTTACTTTCCAAGACTACTTTTACATCTGCTATTTTAGCTAACTAATCAGATTTTTGGTTCAATTACTTCCAACATTTTTTGATGCTAGAAGTAAGCATTTTTTGATGCTTGAGTAAAAACTCAACTGGCAAATTTTCCCTCTCTTTGCCACTTTATGCCAACTGACAGGCATTGGACTCTGTTGTGCCAGGCACCTGGCTGGGTTAGAGGAAAACAACAAGGGTTAGCTCTCAAATCTACTTTAAATTTTAATCTTGTTCACTACCCTTTCAGTTAAATTGATTTGCTCTTTTAAACTCTAGTTCAAGAAGAGTTCAAACCCAGCAAAGTTACATTCAGCTTTATTTCTACCCCAGAATAATTTACCAAACAGAGCTAAGGAGCTGGAGAAGTATCCCAGGTAGACAGATATCAACGGAAAACGCACTCAAGATAGACTTTCATGAATAGGACTTCAACTTGACACTTTGTTTTTAAGGCTTCTTGGTTCAAATTGATGTGCACATAATTTCACCTAATTTTCCCATTTTGATCTCAAATTCCTATTGTGTTAAGTCAAGCCCTCTGGTTTTGTGTAAATTTCCCTTTCACACTTGCTGGGTTGTTTTCTAAGGGAGGGTTCAGGACCCCTTTGTTGATAGATTTTCTCTTATTGGAGGATGTTAGGAGCAAAGAAATGGCCCCAATTCCAATTCTCTAACCCGTCGCACAACCCACCTTCTGAAGAGTTGGCCTTTGTGCGTTTTATTTCACACTAGTTCTCGGTAGTCTAAGGCCTCCTCTAAAACTTCTTGGTTTTTTATTAATATTACATGTTGCTCTTAAATCACTAATGTAGGCTAACCTATTGCCCAAACCACAAGCAAATTGAGGGAACATCTCAACTTACAGCACAACACAAATTCGTTGAACATAATAAAATCTAAAATGCAGCATTCCAGAAACTTACCAAAGGGACCTCAAAGCATCTGCAAACCCGAATCTCCCCAAGAGTTCTCGGGGCCCATGCTCCCTGGGGGAAGAGGGGGCAGGGGTGCTATCCACCTGCTACTGTGGTTATTTCAGCATCTGCCTCTCTCTACCTTGACCTTGACATTTCTGGAGGTGAGGAAGCATGTCTCCCTCTTCCTCCTCTTCACGCCTTCAGGGCTGCAAGTAACATATTCTGGGCACGACTTTGCCCAGAATATGCACTGAATAAGAGAACAGGGAATTATGATTCTGACACAGAATGAAGTACAAACTGACCACAGCAGAGGCGGACACAACGACCTTCCCCTTCTCAATGGACAGACAAGCTCAGGTGTCTTTACACAAACTAAGTCAGTAGTGAGATGGGCTCTGCCGGTGCTGCCAAACAAAGCTTGTGAGAAGCGTTGCTCTGGCATGAGTCTTCACTATAGTCAGGCTCTATGCTGCACCTAAATCCAAATAAACTCAGAAATTCTACTCAACCCCCACGGGGCAAAACACTCTTAGCTCTAGTGAAAGGGACAGAAAAGTAAGCTGCCAGCTGTCAGCATTTTTTTAACGTAGTATTGCAATTGCCACTTTTAAAATTATTCAACACCTTGAAAGAAACAGTGACAAAGATGGAGATTTCTTAGAAAAGTGCTTTCAGGCAGCTGCTGAAGAGGGGGGATTCATGCCTGCATCCAGCGTCACCAGCCTGCTTTGCAATATTAAGGCTCAGGATCCATTACATGAAGTGAACCACCCAGGGATCCTGCCGTTACTGCTGACAAACAGTGTAAATATTAACAGAGCTTCACTTCTTTCCATGAAGGGCTACTGTGTTAATACAGCAATTCACACTGGGAAGAAAACACAAATGAAAGAGTTTAGAACCTTGTATTTAGAAAATAACATCTTTCCTCCTAGAATATTCCTTCCACTTGTGAGTCTCGAAGGACTTTGCATTCCCCAGCGACTGGCAGCGCTGGGAATCGGATCAAAGTGTCTTTTAAAAGGCAGGTGAAGAAATGTCATGGAGCATACACGTCAAGCTGATTTCAGGAGTATGGGAATAGACTCATCACGTGACTTTAAAGTTAAGGATCTCCTGGAGCAACTGCCAATAGATCAAGCCCCCCAGAAGAAAGTCCTTTGGAAACCCCATAATATTGTGTATATTTGCATAACTACTATTGTTGTCAATGCTGATGGATAAAAGCAATATTCAGAGGGATGGCACTGGTGAGTGAGGAGAAACAGACTCAACAATCTAGGTAGAATCATTCCTTATCCTCCTCGCCCCACCAAGCAGCCTCAACAGTGTCGGCTTCTGCCTGTGAGGCAGCCAGACCAACTTAGAAAACACTCCTCCCCACCCCCAGCCACTGAGCAGGTCTGTGGGTCCTGGAGCCTGTGCAGACTGCATTAATGAAATGTAGCCTTTCTCCTTTGACCAGGAGGCATTTCAGGCTATAGGAGTAGTAGGTACTATTCAAGGAAGTGATGATGCCTTGGGCCTGAGACAGCCTCCAGGTGGGAATTCGGATCATCATTATCGCTCAGGAGTCAGGTCTGGTGCATAAAATGACCCCTCTGGAAATGACTGGCAAGTTGGGACACAGGCTCTGAGTCTGCACACAATAGCCTGTTACCAGACTGCACTAGTTTTCCCCTCACTGTCTTACACGGCTCTGCATAACGTCTTCGACTAGAACTTGGTGCACTTGGCAAGATTAGCAATAGTGGTCTATTTTTGTCCCCTGGAAAGATCCTTCTACTCTCTTAACCTGCTCATTAATTCCCTTTCTTTGCCCTTAACTACTTAACAGCCAAAAGGTGAAGGGTTGTCATAAAATAAAGTCCTGTTTATCTTCAAGCAAAGAAAGAAAAGTCATTTCACTATCTTCTTTTATTTTAAATTTAAAGCTCTGATCCACCATTTAATATTCAAAAGCTCAAAAAAAAAAAAATAGATCCTGGAGAAAAAAACATTGATTATCCTAAGAAGGATCCACAGCTTTCTATGAAACTGTGTGAACAAATTGGTCATCACAGAATCACAGTAAACATGAACTTTGTTGAGTTCATCCTTTAGCTTCACACTCTGGAATGCCATTTAGTTCCAACCCTCACCCCTCCCTACAGAAGCCAGGCAAGCATCTGGGCTGGACCCTTCCCCCTGAGCTATTGTCAGGTTCACTATTCATCTTTCTAGAACAGAAGAGCTCAACTGGGAGAGATGTTTGGCTGCTACTGGAGACCTTTTGATTGTCACAACCCAGGGGACCTGCTACTGGCATCAAGTTGGCAGATTCCAGGGATGCTAATAAATATCTTATTCTGCATGGGACAAAAACAAAGAATTGTCCAGCCCCAAATGTCCATGGTGTCAAGGTTGAGAAGCATCTTCTGGGTGCTCAACCTCACTTGACTTGTTCATATTTGGTATGAAAAGACCCTTGTGCTCGTCGGCCTGAAGAGTTTCCACAAATTCTGAAAGAACAACTCACCTATAAACAAAGGAGGGGAAAGAGATGTTCTTTTGTGGTGGGAACTGAATGTCACCACCCATGTTCCATGAAGGAGGGGCCTCTCACTATTCATTCTTACAGGAAAATTAAGTTAAAAGTTTCACATTTCATAGTTCATCTCTTTGGGGGGTTTATGTGCCAATTATAATGTACTAAGAATGGGAGACACTGACATGTCCATGGCTCCCACCCCTCTGGTCCAGCCGCACAGAACACTGAGCGACCCCAGAGCAGGAGCTTCCGAGGTCAGCCTGCACCCCTCGAATTCTGAGTTAGAATAGCTGATAACACAACATGTAGACTTAAAGTTCACTGATTGGATTCCAGCTTCTTAAAAATAGTCTTTTAAGCATAAGCTGGCACTGTTTCTTACTCCTTTATTTTTTTCTCTGTACTTCTTAAAAATAAAGTATAAATGTGACATATGTTTTAGGAAAATTGGCTTGAAACTCAGAAAAGGTAAAAAGAATTCTTCTAGACAGGCAATGCTCCCCCGAAAAACTCCTCTCCAATCCCCATGCCTGCATCAAGGCTACCTAATTAAGCAATATTTGCTCCCAACATCAGTTTAAACCAAAGTACCTTCATCTTCGACATCAGCTCCTTCCCCATGGCCAGCAACTTATTTGCCATAGATGCCACCGTGTATGTGTGTTTAGACGGTTTATATAATTCTGGTTAGAACAGGGATTCTCAACCTTCTTAATGCCGCGACCCTTTGATACAGTTCCTCATGTTGTGGTGACCCCAACCATAAAATTATTGTCATTGCTACTTCATAACTATAATTTTGCTACTGTTATGAATCGTGATATAAATATCTGATATGCAGGATGGTCTTAGGCGACCCCTGTGAAAGGGTCTTTCAACCCCTGAAGTGGTCACAACCCACAGGTTGAGAAACTCTGAGTTAGAACATGCTGTGTTGTATCCTTCTTGAGATAATAATGCCTTTCAAAAGTAGACTATGAGTTTTTTTCAAGCCTCGGGTTATGTGTGTGTCTTTGTATACAACACTCAGCAAAGGCTGGCTGAGAATATTTATTTCTGAGTGGAAAGGGAATGAGGATGTGCCATTGCTTTATTTTAGGCAAGTGTCTCCTCTTCTTAAAGCCGTGTTCTCATTCACTGTGGAGTGTAAGTTGATTTTGTGACTTTCAAGGGCCTCAAGCAGAGGGAGGGAGAGAAAGAGGAGTCAGTGAAGGAGGTCCAGCTAGACCCAGACATGTGGCCTGGAGCCTTGAGAGAAGCTGAGCTGAGAATATTTACAGAAAGGAGCCAGGTACTAAATGGCACATTAAGTTAAGCAGCAGGACAAAGAAAAACCTCAAGCCCTCGATCAGCAAGGCAGTAGAAGAAAAGGGGTTTTGCGTTGCTGGAACAGACACAGAATTCTCAGTACTTCACCCGTCTCTCAGTACGGAGCCCACATCTGTCTGCCCCCATTTCAGGTCTCAGAGCAGCTCTGAGGGAACATGGATAGAGTTCAGGACAGCCGTGCCTTTGCACCAGGAAGAACAGGCTGTGGGGTTCATTTTAGCATTGAGTACATTAGGTATTTGCTTTTCCATTCCTGTGATACTCCACGAAGGAGAGTAATCTTCAACTCCATCCAGGTTTACAAAAGATGTAAAGTATTCATTTTTTTTTTTAAGCTGGACAGTACTCCATGGTATATAGATAAACAGCTGTAAGCCCACACAGAGAAAAACCATTAAATTCCAGCGAGGGAAGGGGAAGGAGGGGAGAGAGGGTGATCAGTAAGCTCTCACCTAATGGGCACAATGTAAGGATATACAGCACACCGCCTGGGCGACAGGCTCAACTACAAGTTGGATGTCACCTAAAAAATGCAGACAATGTAATCTATTCATTTGTACCCTCATATTAACCTGGACTTTAAAAAATAAAAACAGAAAGGACAGCTGCTCCTG
>NW_003852429.1:11167347-11167570 GCF_000181295.1 Otolemur garnettii
TGTACAAATGGGATACCACACAATGCTTCAAAATATGGATAAAGTGTGTAATGATCAGATTAATGAGCATATCACCTTACGCATTTATGATTTCCTTGTGGTAATAGCATTTAAAAACTTTTCTTCGAGCTATTTTCTAATACGCAATACATCACTGTTAACTCTAGTCATTCCTACCACGCAAGACCTCATCCCTCCCCTCTGTAGCTTTGTAGCGATGACC
>NW_003852429.1:11167668-11168743 GCF_000181295.1 Otolemur garnettii
GGGCTGCATTCAAACCCGCCAGTTCCTCTGTATACAGCTGGTGCCCTAGCCGCTTGAGCTACAGGCATCGAGCCTTGATAACCAATCTCTTAGCCTCCACTCTCTGATAACCACTGATCTACTCTGTACCACTGTAAGAACAACTCGCATATGAGTGAGATCAGGTAGTATCTGTCGCTCTGTGCTGGCTTATTTCATTTAACATCGTGACCTCTGGTTTCATCATGTTGCCACAATCACAGGATTTTAATTTTTTGTGCCAGGAAAGTATTCCATTGTGTGCACATTTTCTTTATCCATCCATTGACGGGCACATAGGTTTGTTCCCCACCTGGGCTCCTGAGACCAGTGCTGCAGTAAACACAGCTGTGCAGCTCTCTTTTTGGTGCAGTGCTTCACATCCTTTGCATGGCTACCTAACACTGAGGATTCTTAATACAACGGCAATGTTAAACTTCACAAGCTAACACTAATTCCCAGGAAAGAAAACTCGGTATCTGAAGAGACTTTAAAGCACACAATTCTAAAATGCTTTGGGAATAAAAAAGAATACACACAGTTCTATTACTCCCTTTTTCCAAGGAGAAAAAAAAAAAACAAGATACTATCAAAACCTTCATAGTAAACATTTCTGTTCTAAAGAAAATCCAAAAACATTCAGGCCCAACCTCAGTATTGTAATTGCTGTGCAAAGAATATCTCAATGTATTATATATTAGCCCGAACAATCATTTTTACATGTTGAGAGATCATTTGCCAAAAGGAGATGGGTAAACACTCCAATACTCAATAAGTCACATTATTTAATTAGTAATGATCAAATAAAAGCCTATGCTGTGCGCGTAAATTAGAATTAAGTTCCTAGTATGGTAGCAACCATGAGAATCACAGGAAAGAGTTGATTCAGAAAAGGAAGGATTATTCCCAAGTATGTCAAAAGTCAGCTCCCTCTCGTATGTAGCTGCACAAAGCAGCCGGCAACCAGCGCAGCAAAGGCAGGTCAGCAGGCCCAGAGGACATGCTGCAGTGGGTGGGGTGGGAGTCGTGCTTATCAGATCAGGCGGTGAAAACTGGG
>NW_003852429.1:11169258-11207148 GCF_000181295.1 Otolemur garnettii
ATCAATCCCGGCTTGAAGGAAGATCTTTCATCAAATCTCCATTTTTTTCTTTAGTGCCAGAGCTCTGCTTGAATAAGAAACACTGACCTCCAAGCGGAGATGATTTCTTCCCCTCTGATTTGTTCAGCAAATATCACTGCGAGCCAGAACTTTGACCCCTTCAGCACAGCTCAGCACCCAGGGAGAAGGGGCCCCCAAGCCCACCCTGGCCTGCAGTGCATGGCAGAGCCGGCCTGGGCCTGTGAAGTCAGAATCAGAGGTTAGAGAACAATTTTTGGTATGGAAATTGTGACTGGAATGGATACAATTCCAAAGTTGAATTTTAGAGAATTCAGAATTTTCTGGGTAGTGCAAGAAAATTTATAAGGAAAGAAATATTAGATATTAGATTGTATGTTTATGTTTATTTCTGTCTTGGAATGGAATTAAGCTCCAGGAGTCTGACTCTCTCCCTTCCTAGTCTGTTTCTGTCACCGTCACCTACTTATTACATTCACATCTGTTGTTACCACCTTGGGGTGGACATTTACTCACAAAATAATACACTGATAATATACATACATTTAAGTATGTCAAAATAGACACATGCACAAATTTTCTCTTTACTTTACAAACTGAAGATTTTAAATTGCTCTCAAATTAAAAGAGCAATTTAATTTCATGATTAACTTATTGCTTTTCTTGCCTACATTATATTCAAATTACCTTCTTGTTCAACATTCTCCCTCACGGCAAAGCAGCTGTACCAGTTAGATTAAAAAAATTCTTTTACTATGGTTGCCTTTGGGTGCTGCTCTCTGTACCCTCCACTTCTAACATGTCAGAGGTCTCCCCACCGCCTATTTGCATGAGACGCATTCCCTGGCTGTGACTCCTGGGGCTATTTTCTCCATATGATGGTTACCCAGAGACAGGAGAAGAAATTCTTAGGATCCGATACCAACCCATGCTCTCCTGAGCTCTCCCATCAAGGGAAATTCTTCCATTTCTAATCGTGTTAAAGTCAGTTGTATAGTTGAACCTTCTGAGCATGTGGAGATCAGTTTGGAATTTGAATAAATGATATTTCCAGTCAGGGAAGAAAAAGTGATATGCTTCAGGCAGAAATTTATAATGTTTACTTTTTAACTTCCTCTTGAAATTGGAAGGCTGGATTGCCATTTTGGTGATTTTCAGCTGTTGAAATTCAGACTAAAATATCCTCAGTGTCTATATCTCAAACCCCAATTCACGACTCACAGCTCCAAATTACATAAAACGATCAGGGTAGAGCCAATAATGGCAAGTAAGAGGCAAAAGATTTCCTTCTAGTGGAGTCAGAGCCATGCCCAAACCTGCTCAAGAAATAATTCATTCAGCAAACCTAACCCTGGGATATCACTCGTACTTTACAACTTGGTTACAGCTAAATTTAATCCCATTAACTATGGTATTGGTATAAATAATCATTGTATGAAAGCCATAAATGTACAGCTTTTGGAAAGCGACCTTACATTTTTGGATTTCTATTTCCCCTTCCACAAAAGCTACAAGTTGGGAAAAATCAAATTTTAGAATTTATTATATATTTAGTTTTTCTGAATTCTAAACTTCTCTGCTCAGATGGACCCAACAATACACAAAGAAAAGTGCCTTTACTTAAGAAGAGGCACTTTCAGTTATTCTTATTTTACTAATTTTCTGAATAAAAGTGCATGTCTATATTTGTCATTTAAGAAGGGAAATGGAAGTATTATACAAGCAATCCATTAAGAAGACAGATTCTGAAGGAAAAAATCCTGTCAGGATAGACTCTAGATATACGCATAAAATACTAAACGGGATATTTCATGTAGTCATTACTGAAACAGATGCAAAAATTTAAGAAAGACAGATAGACATCTAGAAGTTTCAAGATGTCAGGTATATTTTTACTTATTGTATTTGCCAAAATACAATTCAAGTCACTACAGATGGTTAAAATGTTGTTATAGCTCTTTATGTATATATTTAGTCTTCCCTGTTTAATGCACAAAAGTAAAATATTTGATCATGTTCTTGTTCTAAAACAGCAACATTTTTCAAGGTATTATAGATGTTTTCATAGGTATTAGAGATGGTTTTTCAAAAGCATATTTTGCAGGTTGCTATAACTTGCTTGGCATCAAGAGCCACCCTAGGCTCGGTGCCTGTGGCTCAAGTGGCTAAGGCACCAGCCACGTACACCCAGGGTGGCAGGTTCGAGTCCAGCCTGGGCCCGGCAAACAACAATGATGGCTGCAACCAAAAAAGAGCCACCCTATACAATGTCTCCAACTGCCATTTACTAATGTCTCCCTACGGAATTCACGGCATGCACACATTCCAGAGCATAAGAATATACACGTGAACATCAGGATTTCTGGATAGAGTGAGTGTGAGCCTGGAGCTGCAATGGGCCTACTGGACGCAACTCAGACCCTTTTTCGCTGTGTAATCTTATACAAATCACTTAATCTTGCTGACATTTTTCTTCCCATCTGTAAAATAAGGGAAATGTACTACACTACAGAGATATTGAGATAACAAGTGTAAAAGTGAATCACAGTTTAAGATTACTCTGTAAATAGGTAATGGTAGAATTACTACTCATCACTTAGAAAGACAGCTGACATACAACAGATTCTGTGGATTTTTCTTCAGAGTCTTTGCTCTTCAATTTCCAGCTAACTCTAGGTACCCCAGGAATGCAAATAACAACAGAATTTTTATAAACGTATCCAGATGGACTTAAGCGAATTGAATTAGGGAGGCAATTCTTCGCAGAAAAGAACTAAATTGGGGGATAAAAACTTTTTTTCAGACAGAAATTCTGTGACATAAATTAGAATTACCTGATGAGCCCAAACCTACAAACAACAAAGGAAGATGACGACAGTCAGAAAAATGCAGTGCTTTTAAGAACAGGGAGTAGAATAACAAATGAGTCTGATAAGATGCGAACCCTAAACCCCTGGTCTCTGACTGCTCCACAGAAAGGGATCTGAAAGAAACCGGCTAGTACCGCTGTCCTCAAGGAGCTGGGAATCTAAAGAGAAGAGGCAGAACATATATTAAAAAGCAGACTGCACATGACAGAGACACACAGTCCTATCAGCCTTTCAAAATACATATTTATGGGCTGGGTTGATTATGGACAATGTTTCTCAAATAAAATGGATTATCAGTGAAAATGTGATCACATGTTTGTTAAACCAACAGATTGCAAAGAGATGGGATGACAGCTCGTCATGGTGGTTGGTCAACTGCAAATGTAGAATTATTTTGTAATAAACATTTGTTAAAATTTTAGGTTACTATTTCTTTCATATCACTGCTTACTTTGCTAACTAGACTCTAAGTTTCTTAAAGTAGAATGCCTGTCTTTTGTATTTATGTTCCTAGGACTAATGAAAACAAGGGTTACCTACTCACTTAACTGTGTAGACACCAGGGATTTTTATCTCCAATTGGAAGATGATTAGGAGGCAGAAGCTGTTTGCCTTTGTCTTCAGTAATAACACTTCTGGATACTCAGCAACTGGTACAATTACAAAATTTATTACAGATTTACAAATCCTCCTTACTTTATGCAGTCTGCAGGAACTAAGAAGTTCAGTAATACTCTGAGCAAAGGAGACAGCAATATGCTTGTGTGTAGCTTGTGGATATGTAATAAATACTACATATTTGTTAAATTCATTGATGGCGATTCCCAGGTTCTCCCAGGCCTTTGCTTACACAGTAGTTACACTTCTTACACTGTGCTATGCTTAGTCTTACATATGCCATTTTAATTTGATTGCTACACCTTCTAGCAGGGTGAATTTTATATCCAGCTTTGGATCTTATAGCACTAGCATAGCATCTGGCATACATGTGATCACAAGTATTTGTTTGGCAAAGTATGTAATTTTTAAAGTTGAAGGCATTATTAAAGACCTAAATTGTAGTCTTACACCAAGTTAAGAAAGTCTGACCTGAAATTAAAAAAAAGAGAAGAAATTTTAACAATACTTTGGCAGCCCCAGCTTAAATGCCTTATAGTCACAAGCTCGGAGACAGCCCTAGTTGTTACAGAGACGGGCACCCCTAGGTGTTACATAATTCTCTTTTGAGCCAAAATCATTCTCCTGTGCCTCCTGCTCTTAACTTTTTGATAAGAAAAAGGCAGAATAACTTGTTCTACTACTTCTAGAGCAGTGGTCCCCAACCTTCCAGCCTCATGGAAGACAATATTTACATGGACAGTATTGGTGGGGGCTGGTGTGAGTGTGGAAGGCTCTGGCAGGAGGCGGAGCTCAGGCAGGGAGATGACCAATGGGGAGCGGCTGTCAATACAGATGAAGCTTCTCTGGCCCGCCCACTGCTCACCTCCAGCTTTGCAGCCGGGTTCCTAACAGGCTACAGAGTGGCAACTGTCTGTGGTAGGGGGCCAGGGGCCACAGTCTAGAGAACATTCTTTCAAGACACAGGTCAGCAATTCTGTCTCATTCAGGATGCTTCTTCAGCCTGTTAGTATCCCATTTCCTTGAGGGGTCTTTGTGTCCATTCTGGTCATTCTCCATGAACAACTCTCTCATCAATGCCCTTCCTCAAATACAGCACTGGAAATGAACACAGTCCTGCAAGGGCATCTGTCCAGCCCAGGGTGCTGAGCACATACCAAAATCCAGATCAAGTTTTCTATTAATGCAGCCCAAGATCCTACTCAGGAGAAAATGGAGGAAATATATTGAAACCATATTTTAGGGGACTGTTTAGAAGTCAAGTTTCAGTAGAAGTCTTTCATCATCTATCAGGATGTTATCTGGGTCAGTTAAGCTATCCTGGAATAAGCTAGCTTTCACTTTGTTTAAAACCTCATTTTCTACAGTTCCAAATATAGGTTTCAAATTATCTAGAGAAAAACCACCCTAGAAAAATGCTAGAGTCACAAATTCATACCTTTATCAAAATTCAAGATGGGTGGTGGTTAAGGGGGGATGCAAGACCACTTTCTGTAAAAACCTGGTGGTAACTCAGGGGAAGCAACATCAGGGACTAGGTATAGGGACAGGTGTCCAGCTGAGGGCAAAGGGAAATGGATAGAAATCATTAGTTCAAGAGTGAAAATTGTCATAGCTACTAAAGAGCCAAAAGGGACCAAAATTTTCAGTAGTTTCTATATATCCAAAATTAATTCTTTTTTCAGTGCCATCCTTGGTACCACAGCGAGAGTATTCTTGACAGTTTTGTCATTTAAATATCATTTAAATAGGACTAGAATTTTATTAGGCCCTGTCTTATCTAAATTTGATATGATAATTTTACATGTTTTTTCCTCTGGGTGGGGACAGTCATGTATTACGGTTGGGGCTTTTGGAAGAGTTTTACCCTGATTTTTAAACATTTCAAAACCATCAGAATCTTGGTTTATCTTTCACATCTATTGTCATAATTCACATTTATCTTGTCTGTTTTGCTCACCATGGCCATCTATCCCAAATTTTTCTTCTATAGCTTACCAGTATAACTTATAAAACGTTCTGCCTTAAAATGTATTATATTAATTATTTTTTATTTCCATTCTGTTTTAAAAGATAGAAACTTGAATTTAGCAAATGATTCATCAGAAGAGGTGAGTCTCTATAACCCCTGAAAGGTATTTTATAAAATAATTTGGCTTCTCTATTCATATATAAACATAATGAAACTAATAAAAATATTTGGTTATAAAATGTTATCAAAATTATTTTCATCCTATAACTTTTGCCTATTATTATTAATAGAAAAAAGGGGAACATAAAGAACATATCTCCGAAAAGGTTTCCCTGCATTACTGAACATCCCAGCAGCCATGACTAGAGGCACTCTCTCCCATACCCCTGGGGGGCTGTAGACTGTTTGCAAAGAAGCTCCAGATTGAAGGATTTTAGTATTATGAAAATATTATTTAAAAATCACTGCTTTTGTGGTATTTCTATAAGAGAGCTCTTTCTCTAGATATGAAATTATTTTAATGGTACTGTGTGTAGGGTTATAGGGATGTCAACTCTTCAGTGCCCCATCAAAGGACATACCCAGAGGTTGCTATGTTGAATGAATAGATCCCACTTATCATTTCCACATGTTGTCCTATGACAGAGGATAACATTCAGGGTCATTTCCAATTGAAACTGACAAAAATAATTTTAGAAAACACCAAGGATTACTGAAGATAGAGTTTCTAGATGGTAGCGTGTATATCAAATAGGTTTTAAACTATTAGATAAGCTGCTTTAAGTATCCTCATGTCTCTGAATCTAACTATGTATTTTCATTAAATATTAAGAAATTACACAATTACTCAAATATTATTTATAGTTTTATCCCTTCGAGTAAATATTTTGATGATCAATAATTATGACTATCTCAAAAGATGCCTTGGAGAAGAAATATTTCAGCTCAATTGTAAAATAATCACCATATCCCAATGTTTATTTTTTTATGACAGTTCAGAAAGTTCTGTGTCTTCAGTTACTAACAATTGACCATTTATAGCACCCATTCTGTTTCCCACTGTGTGTCCATCAAGAAAAGTAAAAAACCTCTCTATCGGACACACCTTCATCACAGCTGGTGCTTTAAGCTGCAACTTTGCCTTTAATGCTGACCAGTAAGCATTTTCCTCTCTGATTCCTCTTCTTCACAGATATGTTCCAAATAGTTTCCTGATTCCAGGCCTAAATTCAGTCCTCAGTTCCCAGAGAGCTTGCTCTTACTTCCTGGAGGAGGGGCCCTTCTGAGGGTGACAGTCCCAACCTCTCTCTACAACAGCACAGGTCCCACTATCCCAGCCCGTCTTCCAGCTTGTCTCAGTCTGTTCATTCCCCCAGTACAGCGCCTCCCCCTGTGCTTATTCCCCAGGCCTCCCACCTCTGAAAACTGCGTCTCTGACTGCAGCTCCTCTCTCAATCCCTCCCTCTCTCTCTTCCTCCTCTTCAATGGCTTTTCCCATGGACAAGCCCTTCAACTCTAAAGAATTGACTTCAACCTCAGCTTCCCCCTAAAACCCTTTTGCTTCAGCCTCATCTCTTCAGGGCTCCATTTCCACCTGCAGTGACTACTGCCTCCATTTTTAACCACATATTCATTCAGGAATGTACCACACATGTGAACTGATCAGTTCAAGCCCCTCCAAACCATTGCTTTATTTTCTTTGGTTTTATGCTGCTCCAGAGAAGATAATTTTCTCTGAATACAAACCGCATGCCTCTCTATCAAATCAATAGAAGATTTGTTTCATGAAGTAAATCTATGCTGTCAACCTATTTAGAATTATTTTTCATTTTGCTCATTTCCAATCACCTTTAACTACGTGATATTAGTCTCCTTGAGTGCTCACATAGGGCAGCAGAAAAGTACAAATGAAAATACTGACTCAAAGATGTTCATGAGAATTGTCCTCACACTCAGGTCAGCAAAATATCTCGTTCCTTTGGTTTTCTCTTGCGGTTTTACAAACTAGATTACTTCTTAGAAGCATGTTAAGGAAATTGACATTGAGATTAAAAAGCAAATCATATTTTCCTTAAAAACAGGATTCTGACATGCATTTATTCAGTACAGAATTTATGAATGGTAACTAAACTCTTGGGGTAACTGTTCATGAAATAGTCCCTGAGTTGAGACTGTGGCCCCTTATTTACACATTTCAGCTTCGGGGAGTATCTTTGCAGTTTTTAATGTGTCCACTTGAAGTCCTTGTCAACAGATTCCATCCAGTTGACATCATGTTGATTATACTAGAGCTCATGTGTGTTGTGACTGTCTCCAAATTACAGTCCATCTGGAAGCCACCTGGCTGGGCCCATCCCTGCAGCACCCCTTCCAGCACTGCACCTGACTTCTCGTCCCAAGTGGCTACACTTAGTGGTTATAAAGGTGGGCTCTGCAGCCAGATGGCCTGGATTTAAACCACAGCTTGCTCATTTATTAGCTATATGATCTTGAGGAAGTCATTTAATTTTTCTACCCCTCTGTTTCTTCAGCTGAAAAACAGACTTATGACGAGCCCTATTTCATTCAGGTGCATGAGGATTCAAGTTCATACAAAAAAAAAAAAAAAAAAAAACAGGCATAAAGGGTTCATTAGCTAGTTATGGTAATTTAAAATATTATCCCATTTATCTGCTGGAATTATTCTAAAACTATGCTGTGTAATGCATATTTCAATATTCACATAATTCGTATTCTAATTTTTGATAACAGGTAATATTTTGGAATAGAATATTTTTGAAATGTTCTTCAACATTGCAGCTTCAGGATCTCAACAATAGGACTTTCTCCTGGTTTTCCTCTTATTTCTCTGAACATTATTCACTCTCCTTTTTATAAATTATATCTTCACCTCTGAAATCTGCTTATTCTTTCAGCTTTTGACCTTTTCTGTTCTCACTGTACCCGACCTCTTCAGGCAACGTTGGCTACTCCCATGCTTATAATTACTGCTTTGATTCTGATAATTCTCAAATCTCTGTCTGCCAGCCTCCTTAAACTAAATCTTTATTTCTAAACCTATCAACACATTCCTTCATGAAGAGCCACCAGGATTAAATGTATCAGCTTAACTGTACATCTTAGTGTCCTTCCTCCACCCCTTCTCAGACCTCTCCTCTTTCTGTGCTTCCCGACTTAGTTAATGGTGCCAATTCTCACCCTCGATATCCAAGCCAGAAACAACTGAATCATACTGAACTCCACCCTGTCATTCACTTTCCCTTCCCCGACATACACTGTCCTGCATTCTACCCTTTCAAGTTCCTGGAGCTTGTTTTCAAGTTTTATTGTCTGTCCAGCTCTGGTCATTTTCCTTTCCAGTTTAATATTTATCAGATTCCTATTTTTTGCCAAATAATACCTAAATTATCATAATAATATTCAGGGCTACCACGGTCTTTCTCTACCTCCTGTTCCCTTCAGCCAGGGGCCCTCCAGGCTGCTCCTTCAGAGCTATCACACGCTATCTCACCTCATGGAATTTGCTTTTGCTTCTCTGTTCGGGATGTCCTGGTCTATTCACCTGCTAAGGGAGATCTACTGATTCATTCTCACCGGACTGCTCGAATGTTGGGTCTCCAGTAAGCCTCTCTGCCAGTTTCGGTGAACTGCGCAGACTTGGGCCACTTGCCTTTGCTATTTGTTTTTACATCCTGCTTTTCTTTATTACTTTGTAATCTAAGGGAAGAAACAAATATTTTATCCACTTTTGTCTCTCCTTCCTCCCCACCTGCATATCACGAAGCCCGTCATGCAGCAGGTATTCACGATTGTCAAACCTGATCATAGATTTTTACCCCATGAATACCAGTCTATGTCCCACAGATCTACTCAAATATCAGCCAGGCATCAGCTTCTAGGTCAACATTTTATTGATACTTATCTATTAATAAGTCTATGCTACTTATACTCTGTCTTCCCCAAAGGACATCCATCCTGCAACCTAGAATAATAGACCCTGGTAATACAGAAATATTACGTATGAAAAAATAAGAGTCACCAATGAAGGGGATGTGAAAATCTCGGATTCTGCTCATTGTGCTCACAGAATAACAGGTGGGTGTTCTCAGTCAAGCATACAGACCATCTGGCCTCTTGTCTGCTGGCGACGTAAACTGCCCATCTTTGTTTTACATCATAGATTGCATACAGCACGTTTTGGACTCACATACATTTCCAGATTTCCTTTTTTGAAATATGTTTACAAAGGGAAGCTGCATATGACACTCTCCCTTCCTTATTGAATAACAGCCACATTTTCTTATTGAACATTTATGTTGACCAAAATTTTCTTCCGTGTTTGCTGACTGTGAAAGGACAAAATGGAAACATGCTGTTTTGGTTCCTTCCTCATGGCAGTTTCTCCTGTTTCAAAGACTTGTTTTCATCAAAAATGAATGATGTGAACTTTATCCTGCTATATTTATCCCAAGGTATTTTGAACAGTTTTACTTCTTTACCAACACAAAATGTATTTTCCAGTCATTCCACAGTAGCTTAAAACTGTAAGAGTCCTTACTGTGTGGCAGGTGGGGACTATTTAGAAAACAGCGAAGGTGACATTAACAGAATGCTGAAGTCAATTAACGTCTCCATATCCTCCTCCCTACTCTGACACTGAAGGTGGTTTCTGTTTCTTAAACTTACTGGGAGGTATTAATTGAATGACGTGTGATTAAAGAAGGTTAAAATTACTATAGAATTTCTTAGTAAATATTTAATATCACTTTTCCTGGGATTTAAAAATGCCTTTCTCTCAATTATCCATCCATCTCCCTGTCCATCCATCAGATTCAATCTTGCCAACAATAGCTAGACTCCTTAACCGCTTCGTAAGCACCAAAGTCTATGTGAACCTTTTCGTCAACATTATCCAGTTGCATCCTCAAAGTTGCCCAGGAAGTTAGCTATGGCAATTCCCATTTTAAAGATAAGAAAACTGAGGTTTAAATGAGAAGATTAGCCATTCATTATTGTATAATAAAGGAGTGCTAGTGCCAGATTTTTTTCACAAGCGTTAGTAACTCTAAAAGTGTGCTCTGAATAGTTGTGCTACTCTGCTATACTGTCTTCTAACCACGGCAGAAAGGATATTCTGCTTGTCCCAAGCAAGCAAAATATTAAAAGACTCCCACTCCATTGCTAGGCATATTTTTAAACACAGTCTAAAATACTTTTTGAGTTGATTTTAAAATGAAATTCTCAAGACTCTCCTGAATGCGTGCTTCTCCTAATCTCCCTTCATTTTGTACCCTCACTTCCTTCTATTTTAAGGAAGAAGAATCCTTGTTTCTCCTGGTTCCACCTTGAATGATTATGTATCTCAGGTGGGATATTAGAGTCTAGCCTTGCCCTGAAGCTTAGAAGACCTGGAAGAAGTCAGGGCTCTGAGTGAGATTCACCCACAGGAGAGATTGTAGATTTTATGGGTGTCCTGTTTAGAGACAAAAATCTTACATGGTGATAATAAGTTCTGTTTTCCTCATTTTATTAGGATAACGCAACCAACAAGAGGACTAATAAGTAAAGTTTATTTGGCACTAACACCACACAAGGCTCCACTGAGAGGGAATTTCATGTCACTTTTGCAACCACATCACCACAACAAGCTCATAGCTTAGGAATAACCACTGTCCCACTTTGACAGATGAGATGACAGAGATGTGAGGAACAGGGGATATGAACTTATATATATTTGGTGGGCCTTGTCCAACATTCTTCCTTCCATTATCTCTTGATGCTGGTAATGGTAGTTGTAAGATTATAAAGCTGTGAATTATTGGGATTTACTAGCAGACAACAGCCTTTCTTTGAAAACACACTGCTCTCTTGGCTTTAGAGGCAGAATTCTGTCATTCCACTTCTTTCTCTCTAGTCTCCCCTTCTCAGCCTCCTTTTACAGATTACCTTTTTAAAATCCAACCTCAGGGATTCTCAAGACTTGCTCATGGTTAATACAACAGGCTGTGCATTTCCAGCAGCCAAATGTATGGTTACTAATGGCCATGGTTGGAGATGTTGGATACAATAAAGATGAGGAGCTTTAATTTTAATTTTCTAAGTAAGCTTTGGATTGTGACAGTGGACAAATCAGAGGTGAACTTGGGGTAAATTATTTGATTATGCTGCAGAAGATTTTATCACAGTAAGAAGACATTGAATAGCCTGCATGGGGTAGGGAACTTGCAGCCTCAAAGCCACATGTGGCCCTCCAGATCCCCAAGTACAGCCCCCTGACCCAATCCAAACTTCACAGAACCAATCCTTTTATTATAAGGATTTTCTTTTTTCTTCTTTCTTCTTCTTCTTCTTTTTTTTTTTTTTTTGTAAAATTTGGATTCAGTCAAAAGGCCACACATGAGGATCCAGAATGCCACATATGGCTCAAAAGTCACAGGTTCCCCACCCTAAAATAGAGGTAGGAAACTTTGGGATATAATTACACCATGAGGCCAGAGGCCCCATAAACGTGCGTAGTTCCCTTATAAGAAAAGTCCAAGGAAGCCTGTGTGCCCCTTCCTCCATGTGACGACATGGCAAGAAGTCACTGTGCATGAGAAACAGGTCCAGACCACACACCAAATCTGCCAGCACTTTGATCTTGGACTTCCCAGCCTCCAGGATGGTGAGACCTAAGTGTCTATTATTTGCAAGCCACCAAAATGGTATGACTGCTATATGGTATTATAGCAGCCCGAGTAAATGAAGACAGACACTAATGTTACTAAACAGTCTTTGTTCTTAAGAGCTCACAGTCTAACAGAGGACTGTGAACAAATACTCTAATTACAAACTAAATTTCAAAGAGTCTTATATTAGAGCTTTGTTAAAGGAACTTCAGGGGCGAAAGGAGAAAGAAGTCAGTCTACATAGGATCCCCTTCCCAGGGCCAGGCCCAGTGTTGGGGAGTAGGCCTCATAGAGACTCTGACTCAAGGGAGTCTTGCAGGGAGTAACAGATTGAAGGGGAGAAGGGAACTGCAGAAAAGGAGCTGTGAGTGATTTTATTGGTATTAGTTATTCCAGAAAGGACTTGTGTTGTTTATTCCTGAAATCCCTGATTTCTCAGCTATCAGACTGAATAATGGGACTAATCCATGGATTTATTTCCAATCTACCACACATGTACCTACCACACATGCCACTCTACAAAGCAATGAAAAAATAAGGAATAATATTAACTGGAACTTATTAAAACATATAGAGATGAGTAAAGCCATATCTATAGCAATCTTATTAACATTCATACCAATGTAGAAAAATAACAGTTCTCTCCATTACCTGTCAAGGAAACAGGCTTACAGTGACTTTTTCAAGCTCTCAGGGTAAGTGAAAAAGCTCAATTCTAACCTTGGGAATTCTGATTCAAAATACAGTCTTTCTATTAAATTACCTCACTTCCCCCTTTCTTTTCTAATATCCTATTTAGATGTCTGCCAATCTGTAAGCCAAGTCACCACTAAAAATACTTGTCTCTTTCTCCCTTTCTTAGATACATTTATATGTTGTGAAATATAAACATCTTTTTTTAAGTGCTAAATTTCAAATTAATAGTGAAAGAACTTCTTGCATGGAATGGCAGGTTGCAAACCAACAGATTATCAAGGTCACACCAAATAAGTACCCTACTTTGCATTTTTATCTATTTATTTCTTTTAAAAATAATTTCCCTGACCTCTTGGCATCCTGTGAATCTGGAAAAATACTCTTCGTGAACAGCAGGGCCAGGAGGTGAGCTGGCTACAAGAATGAGCTAGAAATGTTTAGAAATGAGAAAAAATCATTTAAAGCTAAAGCAGAAGGCAGAGTTTGTAGGGGTAAGACAGCTTCAGAGATAGAAGTAGAGAACTATAAGGTAGAATTCTTGAGATTTATAACTTAAATAGACAAATTGCAGGCTTTGGATTACATTTCCTCCTAAGCATTCAGTAACTGACAAACCAGCCAAAGACAACATATGTTATGTTCTGCCTCTTGTGAGGTGTCCAATGGCCATCTTATTACTCATGAGAACCTACTAGAAAAAAGCACAGAGAGTAAGATCTCAACGATCCAGAAATGTTAACAAGACAGCCTCTGAGTTCAGATACCCGACTTGACCTCTTTCTAGCTGAAATATTTTGGGCAAATTACCTAAGCTCTCTAAAACTTTGTTCCAGTGAAATACCTAAGAATATCCCTAACAAAAATGGGGAAGGATCTCTACAAAGAGAATTATGTAACCCTAAGAAAAGAGATAGCAGAAGACATTAACAAATGGAAGAACATACCACGCTCTTGGCTGGGAAGAATCAACATTGTTAAAATGTCTATACTACTCAAAGCAATCTACAGATTTAATGCAATCTCCATTAACACATTAACATCATACTTTGAAGAACTGGAAACAATAGTTCTTTGTTTTGTATGGAATAAGGAAAAAACCTGTATAGTCAAGGCAATTTTTAGTAATAAAAACAGAGGCATCACTGTACTGGACTTCAGGTTACATTTCAAGTCCACAGTGATCAAAACAGCATGCTACTGGCACAAAAATAGAAACATAGACATATGGAACCCAATAGAAAACCACAAGATGAAACCAGCTTCTTATCACTGCCTGATCTTTGATAAACCAAACGAGCATTCTGGGGAAAAGAATCCCTATTCAATACATGGTTCTGGGATAACTGGATAACCACATTTAAAAGACTGAAACTGGACTTACATCTTTCACCACTTACAAACATGGACTCATGATAGATAAAAGGTTTAAATCTAAGACATGAAACAATAAAAATCCTAAAAGAAAGCTTAGGGAAAAACTCTTAATGATGTCAGCCTGGGGAAAGATCTTATGAAAAATACTTCAGTGGCAATTGCAACAACAAAAATAAACAAATGGGACATAATTAAGCTGAAAAGCATCAGCCAGCTAAGGATTCAACAATTAAAGCAAATAAACAACCTTCAGAATGGGAAAAGGTATTTGCATGTTATGAATCTGACAAAAGGTTAATAAGTAGAATCTACAGAGAACTCAAATTAATTAACAATAACAACAAAAAGAAACAATCCTATCTATCACTGGGCAAGAGACACGAACAGAACCTTCTCTGAAGATGACAGGTAAATGGCTAATAAACATAGGAAAAAATGTTTCTAATGTCCCTAATCCTCAGAGAAATGAAAACCAAAACTACCCCAACATATCACCTAACACCAGTGGGAAGAGCCCACATCACAAAGTCCCAAAGCTGCAGAATGCTGGCACAGATATGGAAAGAAGGGGACACTTTTACACTGTTGGTTGGACTGCAAACTAATATAGCCTCTTTGGAACAAAGTATGGAGAATCCTCAAAGAACTCCAATCAGACCTGCCATTTGATCCCACAATCCCATTACTAGGCATCTACCCAGAAGAAAAAAAATCATTTTATCATGAGGACATTTGCACTAGATTGTTTATCACAGCCAATTTACAATCACCAAGATGTGGAAACAAACTAAATGCCCATTAACCCAGCAATGGATTAATAAACTGTGGTGTAATGCCACAGAAGACTGTTTAGCCATTAAAAAAAGACTTTACTTCTTTTGTATTAACCTGGATGGAGGTGAAACACATTCTTTTTAGTAAGTATCACAAGAATGAAAAAGCAAGTATCCAGTGTACTCAATACTAATACGAAGCAAGTAGATGAACTGATACACACGTATACAAGAGAAAAACTCAATTCAGTTCACCTTGGGGGGAGGGAGAAGGAGGGAAGGAGAAGAGGTGAAGAGGGACAGGTGTGCTCCCACCTAATGGACATACCTCCTGGCTACCGGACACAACTAAGAGGGACTGTATCCAACAAATGCAAACATTGCAACCTAATTGTTTGTACCTTCATATTATCTGAAATAAAATAAATAAAAACATTTCCAAATGTTAAAAATATTAATAAATAAAATAAAATTCTCTCCATCTGCAAGGTAGTGAGTATGACAGTAACTTACAGGATAACTAGAAGGAACTGAATAAAGCAAAGTGTGCAGAAATTCTGGCATACAATGCTCAATAAAGACTTGTACTATTATTAGCTGTAACTGATTATAAGTAACTTGCAAAATTCCCCAAGACTAAAGCACCATCTGTATTTAGAGGACGCTGTGGAGCATAGAGAGATTTTATTTGTTTTTCTCTAGTCCTTTCCCCCAGTTGTTCTAGTAAGCAGTAAAGAGAGGCAGACTACTGTCAACATGAAACTGAATGAATGAGTCTCACAAGATGACACTGCTAAGCAGTCAAAGTCGTACCTTACAACTAAGCAGAACAGAACTACCTACCGTCAATGCTAAATGTTTAAAATGTTTGTATTTTAGCTATTAAGTGACTAAGGGCAGAAAAAGATCACAATGATGTTGAACTAGAAGCTAATGAAAAGAATAAAAATAAAATAAGAATAATTTTCCCCACTCACATCAATATCAACTTTATCTAATGTACTATATCAGGTTTTAAAATTTAGTTTGTTTCTTATCTAGCTTTCTCTGTACAATAAAAGCTCCTAGGCCAGCGCTGTGGCTCATGCCTGTAGTGCCAGCTCTTTGGACAGCTGAGGCACGAGGATGGCTTGAGGTTAGCACTTTAAGACCAGCCTGGGAAATACCACCTGTAATAGAGCTTGGCACTGAGCAGAGCTCCAGTTACATTGCTGAGCAAATGATTGAGCTTGGAAGGTTACTTCTGGTGCAACCCTCTGCTCTGTAGATGAAATATGTACGCTCCTCTTACATGAAGGGAGGGTCACATGTGCATCCTCCATGATGTCAGACTGTCCCCAGCAACTTCAGCAGGATGCTGAATGTTGCTGATGTACACAGGGGTATGTTCTGTGAGTAACTGGATTCTTGCCTCCTCATGTGCTCATCACACTCACCTTTAATGTGCCTCTAATTGGTTTTCTGTCATGTTTTTAACCATCTATCTGTGACTGTTAAATAAATCATGCTCTTCTATATTTGACTATTAAATGTTATAGTAGACAATTTTCCATATATAACCTCGAATAGTCAAATTCAGAGATGAGAGAAGTAAAATGATGTGCAGATGTCACAGTTTATTTATCCTGGGTTACCAGGCAGGTAGATTGATTCCACATCCTGGCAACTGGGAATCGAGCTACAATAAACATTCTAGTGCAAATGTTCTTATAGTAATATATTTTTTCATCTGGGTAGATACCTAGTAATGGGATTGCAGGACCAAAAGGAGGATTGACTTTTGGTTCTTGGAGGATTCTCTATACCCTGAACTTTACCTTGGAAACATACACAATGTGGCCTAATCATGTGTACCTTCATGTTAATCTGAAATAAAAACTAAGGTACAATGGGAATTGCCATGGGCTTTTGGCGGGAAGAGAATGTGAAGTTATTGCCTAATGGGCACAGAGGCTCAGTTTGGAAGATGAAAATGGTTCTGGAGATGGATAGTGGTGATGGTTTCACAACCGTATGAAGATACTTAATACCACAGAAATATGCACTTAAATTTAGTTAAGACGGGGAGGTTTATGTTACATACATTTTACCATAATTAAAAATTAAAAACTTATTTTAAATAGTAAGCAATTCACATTTTTTCTGAGATGCCTAGATATTATATCACTATCTTCAAAGAGTTCAGAATTACTCTTTCATGTTCTATGTATGTTTTATTAATATATACACATATATATGTATGTCAGATGCATTAAATGTATATGAGTCAAAGTTAAATCTGAGCTCATAAAACTTAAATGTTTGCTCTCCCCCGGTGATGTGTGTGAGTTATGTGTGATACGCTGGAATCTGAAATCATATTTACTTCCTCTACATAGAGAAATCTGTATAGCAAAGACTATGTAAGGTAGTGAGGCCTTACAAGAGTGAATGCGAGAAACAAAACCATTTTATTATCAGAGGAATATGGATTCCGCTTCACTCACAACTACACCTGAGTTTCACAAATAAAATACATGATCTCCCATAATAGGAGAGCCCCAAGGTCAAGATCTCTCTTGTCTGGTCAAATCAATGTACCATTTGAAAATCATTTGATTTGTAATTTGCCCTATCTACAAGTTCTATTGTTTATAGGTCCAGCGAATTTCTAAAACACAAAAAACCTGCAAAATCATTTGGCAGCATTTATTACTTTGGAAATTATATTTGGATATCTATTCATATTTTTCTTCAATATTTAATCTTGCCCAATGGTATGCATTAATCATGGAGGATAATATTAAAATTTCAGCATGTCATTAAAGTTTTACAAATGAGTGAATGAAAATTACAAATAATTCATAGATCTAATCCCCATCAGTTATCAATATAATGAAATAAAATTGACTGAACATTCTTTGCGTTGGTCTTTGCACTCAAAGTTTGGTCTGTGGGTCAGCAGTGCCCTGATCACCTGAAAACTTGTTAGGTGTGGAGAACCCCAGGCTTCCCCCAGATCTCCATGAACAAGGTCCCAGGTGATCTGTGTGCGCACCAGCATTTGGGGACAGCTTCTTTAGGGAAATATAAATTTGCATTATAAAAATTCTCTAAATTTATAGCCTAAATCAGGATAATGAAAGAATATTTATTTTTCTGATGTGTTGATTCTTTATTTTTTAGCTGGTAAAAATATACTTTCTAGAGAAAAGTGTGTAGGATTTCTGTCTTTAAAACCTGAGAATAGGGTGGCACCTGTGGCTCAAAAGGGTAGGGCGCTGGCCCCATACGCCAGAGGTGACCAGTTCAAACCCAGCCCCGGCAAAAAAAAAAAAAAAAAAAAAAATTAAAACCTTAGAATCACTGGATCAAGGATGAGAATAGGGAAAAATAATTGGGAATGGCCTAAAATTATGAGTCTCTTCAGAAGAGAAACCCTTCACCAGCCTCGGGAGGGATTCCTGCAGTAATAATCCATCAGTGCTCGCTGGCCGGTGGCAGGTGGACCCCAAACTCTCACAGGTAAGATACAAAAAGCCTGACCATAGCAATTGGTGGCAAACACAGCAGAGTGTTGCCCTGGGGAACCACACGGTGCTCTGAGGGCTTTGAGGTTAAGCAGAGTTTTCCAAGAACAGTCTCGTTTCTGGACAGTAGCTGGCCAGGGAGTTTGGGGAGTAACAGAGTCCCCATCACGCGTCTACCCCAGGGCTAGGCATGGGTCACCCTCTAAGCAAGAAACTCGAGAGACAGGAATGTGCGGGGGTTCAGAGAAGGTGCACTGGGTGCAAAGTACAAAAGGTAAAGACAGTGACCATTTTCTTGCAGTGTGGGATAAAGCGGGTGCGTGCCGAGTCAACACCAAGTCAGGCTTCGGGGCCCTTCACTGCACCCTGGATGTAGAGCGGATGCAGGGTGATTCCCTGGCGCTCCTGCTAACCGAGACCACAAGAAGACGAGAGAAAACTGAGCTGGTAAGTGCTGAGCCCGCAGAGGAGTCCACTGCCCACACCTCCCCTGGGAGGGGACAGAGAGCAGGAGAGGCCCTGGGGTGCAGGGGCTGGTTGCCCGGAGCATGGGAAGCACGGAGGGAACCCAGGCTACAGGCCCTGCAGTGGGGCGGGTGAATGGCGTCCACCTGCCTGATCTCTGCCTACCGGCACTGTTCCCAAGAAAGACCGCAGGGGCAGGACACTCACCGCTCCTGCTGTTTGCTCCTCCACCTAGTGGCGCTGTCATCCACCAGGAGGAAGACTTTGTGACCCAGCACCAGCTCACACATATTTACCCACAATCCAGAACTCTGGAATCCACATTGTCTTTCCAGAGATAGAGTGTTCTCTCTCTGACACATCTGAAAAGAGTCAGTTGGGCTCCCTGCGTCCAGGCCACTAAAACACGGCTAGCCAGAGGTACCTGCACAGGAGAGGGGCCTGGGCTGGATGTGTCCTCTCCAGCCCCGGGAGAAGCTCTGAATACACTCTGGAAGAAAATAGGTCTGTGGGAACAGAGGCCTTTCCGCATCCTCAAGAACTAGTGAATGTCTTAATTTACGGATTTTAGAAGAGAACTTTGGTGCCAACTCTATTTCAATAGAAGGAACATTTACACGGGATTTCTAAACCACCAGGAGATTTTGCCCTGCAGAAAGAAGCCTTCAAGGCTTGAAACCAGGTTCAATCAAGCTAAAATGTTACCAAGAATTTTTAAATCATGTAAACCATAAATTAAATACACTTTTAAAAATTTGTCTATAGGCTCTCAAGGAAAAAATTTCATAGCATGGAACCTCTGACAACATTAATCTTATAAAAATTAACAAATAATAAGTACAAATCTAAAACAACTTTTAGAAGACATTGATTTCAATAGAGAAGTGATTTGATTAATAGTACAATTATAGATTTATATGCAGATTTTTGGACCACATCTATTGAGGAAATCTGTGTCCTGGCACCCAGACTAAACTGGTATTAGACACACATATTACCTGAATGGTCCTCCCAAATCTAGTTAATGACTATCTGTGTACCTGGCACATCCTTACTAGACAACATTTTCCTTCCATTGAATTTGTCTCTTGAATAAATTGACATGGAGACTAAATAAAATGGTGGGGACGTGAGAAGTTTCTGCTGTCAGGCTACACCAAGTAGGGTCAAAACATTCTGAAATATTTTGAAGAAAGGATTTAACTCAACTACAACCCAGACTTTAGACTTTACCTTACAAATGCAAATCATGGGACTTAATCATATATATCCTTATCTTAACCCAAAATAAAAATTATATAAAGTGAAAGCTTTAAGAGAATGAGATAAAGGTTAACCCAATGATTAATGCAGATCAAGAACAAAGGCCATAATTCAAGAAACAACAAGTTTCAAGCACTTTTTCAGAGATGATTAAGAGTGTATAGAATATAAAGAATGTCCTCATCTTCTGGCCCATCTTGTACACCCTTTCTACCTGCACTGTTCTCACATGGATGTGCTTTTCTGTGATGGTAACCTGAATTACAAAAGATACAGACTTCCTCAGCATACAAGGCACTATTCTTTTTTCAATTAAAATTCATTTACATATCTCACATCTCAAACAGATAATATTTCAGAGAGAAGCTCAACTTCTCTTTACCTTCCTTTAAGATGTATTTATGAACATACTTCAAAATAACAAACATATTCAAAATTACCAGTGGGTCAGACCCCCATATCTTCACCAGAAGTATTCCCATGTTGTTAGAACCAAGAAGACAGATTTGACATATAGAAGGTGCCGTGGCAGGCAGCCAGAGTCATTGATTCATTTTCAGAGCAAATTAGCTAGAGACTTATTAATGTAATTAGTTTAAGATTTATTAATGCTATTTAAACTATTAAAAAATAACCTAATAGCCGTTTTACATGGATTTCCCCTAATTTTCCTTACCTCTAGCTTATTTATGTGACTTATACGTCTAATTTATATGTTTGCTCTTAAAGAGGCAGCAGTATATAGAATCAAATGCCAGTGACTGAAAGAAATATCAGGGGTGAAAACAATTTTGCCCACCCAGGAACTACTTTGTTCATCCGCTTGATGCGAGAAAGCCTGGTGCAGTGGAAAGACTCTGGCACCGAGAGCCCCACGCCGAATTCCAGGGGAGGTGGAAATGTGCCTTAAGTAAACTGCTTAACAAAACTGGTAAATCACAAAACCAAGACCCCAGCCCAGGTCTGCCAGACTCCAAAGCCCTGAAGTAGCAATTGCATTGTATAAATTTCCATTTCTTGGTTACTCTACAGATTTTTCCTTTTCATCATACTGTGGCCAATCTGTTTGGGGGGTTTGTTTTCTTGGGTTGGTTGGTTTCTGTTCAAAGAAATCCCTATCTACTATTTATGAAATGAGTTAAAGAAAATAGAAGGTAAAATCCAAGTTAAATTTGCTCTACCGTGTGCAGAACAATGTTTCTCAAACATTAATTTTGTAACACACACACATACACAGATTCTGACTCACTGTATCTGGGTGGGGCATTCCTAGCAAGCTCCCGGAATGCCTATGCTTCTGGCTCCAGGACCACATTGAATAACAAGGCTTATGGAAGACTAAGGCCAGTTGCCTGCATTAGGATTTGAATGAGGTTGGCTAAACTGTTAAATGAGGCATATGCACTCACAGCATGAGCTGCACATCTGACTAACATAACTATTACCTGCCAAGGTGAGAAAAAAATAGATGACATTGTGAAATAAAGCCCCTTACCCAAAATGGTCACTTTGACTCCTGGAACTGCCACAAATAAATGGGGCCACTGAAGGACGAAGAAAATATGGACATGGCTTTACTGATTTCGGTAATGTAGTATTTACTTTTCTTACTGTGATCCTTCTGACACTTTCTTAATTATTTTTGATTCACTTACTAGAATAGGCTACCTTCCAAAAGGAGGAGCAGGAAGTCCCTTCCTTCAGTACAAAGTTTAACAAAATAATACCGTTAAAAAATGTCAATGGAAGCAGGAAAATCATCCAAAAGTATGTAATTAGAATTGAAACATCTAGAATATAATTTTACAAAGTGAATAAAAAGGCTATATTTTATTCTGATAAGAAAAAGGTTCTTTCTCTAAAAGGCACACTTCCAAGATGTGCTGTTTTACAGAGTATTTCCTGCCTGTATCAATGTATTTCCTGCCTGTATCAAGGATATCGCCACCAATGCTGGCCGTCTCCTTACACCTGGATTATTATGCGTTTTATCTGCACCATAGGGAGAAAAACCTTCTTAGAGATAACATGCATAGCTCTCAGCAAGATTATGAACAGAAGCTTAGAGGGTACAGATAAAATATCTCTATGTATAGTGATCTTACTTCAAGACAGAATATAAAGCATATGGCCAACCAAATGCAGGCATTCTGTTATCCCTGCTACCCCCTGCTCTGTAAAATAATGTTTTCTCCAGCTCACACATTATGTAATAAAGACTTGTCTGCATTCTGCAAGGCATGCTTTCCCTTCCTACCACTCCTGTGACATTGCCCAACCCAAATCTTTATTTGAGAATTGATATTAGCATCTTTAGAAATAAGAGACAAATTTTCTCTTTCATATTACATCTGGTTTCTAGTCTCCTTTAACAGAGGAGCATTTGGAAAACGCACAACTTTTAAGTCCAGACCACATTCCCCGTTCTCCCCAACTATGAACCCTCTGGAAGGATTGCTGGAGAAATGACTAGAGGGCTGAGAAGATAAAATACTCTCCACAGAATCATATACGTAAATTCCAGGAAAAATGAAGATGTAAACATGAATGAGAAAAATCAAAATTAGGAGAACCAATTCGAGAGAATAGTTTTTCCCCTCTTGTTGGGGGAAATATTATCAAAATATATATGGTAGAAAAACATTTAAGGCCTGAAACATGGAAAGTGCTTTTACAACTCATTTAAGAGAAAAGGAAACAAGCCCATATAAAAACAGGCAAAGGCTCTAAAAAGAATGCTCAGGGGAGAAAATGCAAAAGTCTCATAAACACGAGTAATGATGTTCAATCTTACCAGTAATCAGGAAAATACAAATTAGGAATTAGAGTCTGTGCTTCCTACCTGCCTGATAATAAACAGCGGGTAGTTTGATGGTTACAGAGGAAGGGGCACTCCTGCACACCTTGGCTAGAAGGCTTTCTCAGCAGCAATCCAATTCCTGGTTATTTTTCCTTTGCACAGAGAGGACAGACTGTATCTGTGTGTGAAATGACCTGCACAAAAAGGAAGTCTAATTCCAAATCATGTCTCTCTTTCCCCTAGTAAACAAGAAAGGACAGGGGTCACTTGATATCCTCACTTGCCCAGGTTGCTCTGAAATTGTTCCCCCCACAACCTGTGAAACCAGACTCAGCAGCCCTGTTCCTTCCCAGCCCCCAAAAGACTCTTCAGAAGAAACAACAATAGAGTTTAAAAGATGCAGATTTCTTTGTTGAGTATCAGTCAAAAGGAACTGGGACAACTAACAATGACAGCTCAGAATCCCCCTGGAGTTATACTATAGGAAAAATATATGATCTGTCCACCTGCTTTGCTAATTTGAGCTCAAGAACTTGAACACTGATATAAGTTTATTTTTTTACCATTATTAAAAAATCCGTTTCATGAGTAGCAGCCAACCTGTCCTCCCATTACCTACAGAACCTTCCACTTAATGAAGGAAGTGTTTGTTTAGAGTACAATGCGAAGAGGCAAACCGCTGGAGACAAGGTTTTGCCAATGAGAAACCCTAAAGCTCTGATCCAGCAAATAGCTCCTGCCAGGAAGTCTTATTTTTAGTTAGGAAATGATTTTCTATAAGCCATGCAAGTTCTGTTGGCTTTATATTTAAGAGGTGAAGAGGCTTTGTTCTTGTCAACATGAAAACGAAAAATAAACTAGATGCTCTCTTCAGGCTCTAAGACCCTAAAGTGAAGGTAACCAAAGGTGCAGCAGAATTTGATTATGGAAAACTAAACCCCTGCTCCTTCACTCACTGCCCTGAATTTCAAGTGTAAAGCACTCATGCAATGAGTATCACCAGAATAACTTAGTTTGGGAGGTTAAAATAAAATAAAATACATGTAGAAGATTTGTAACCTGCATAAAGAAGTTGTTAGTTCATCAAAGTCCTAGCTATCTCTTTCTCTCATATTTTTCAGGCAATAGAGAAAATATTATATTTAAGTTGCACTTACAATTATGACAAAAATAATCTGGCAGGCAGGAAAAGCCAAGCCCTGGCAATGCCATGAAGTGACATGGTGTCTTAGACCATTTGTGCTGCTGTAACAAAATCCCTGAGACTGGCTAATTTATAACAAACAAAAATTTATTGGCTCATAGTTCTGGAGGCTGGGAAGTCCAAGATCAGGTCCAGCGTCTGGAAAGGGCCTTCGTGCTGCATCATCTGATGGCAGAAGGTAGGAGGGCAAAGAGGAGAGAGAGACTGAGAAAGAGAAACTCATTCTTTTATAAAGAACCCACTCCCATGACAGTGAACTATTCCAACAGTACTGTCACTAATCCATTCATGAGAACGGAGCCCTCGTGGCTCAGTTGCCTCTCATGAGGTGCCACCACCCAACTGTTGCATTGCAGATTACATTTCTGACACATATATTTTGGAAGACACATGCAAACCATAGCACATGTATTATCTTCTCTGGGTATACCCTCTTAACATTTTAATCTTTGTATTTTTCCCAGTATTTTGCTTGAAAATTCATTTATTCAACCTGTCTTGTCCTTTTAGAGTATTGGTCCTTCTAGTAGGTGACAGACTGCCAACTTCCCTACAAAACCAATTCTCTGCTTTTGTCCTAGGCACCTGGCTGTACAGGTAGAGACTAAATTTCTCAGTCTCCTTTGCTGTAGACATAGTCATGCAACTAGGCTCCAGCCAGTGTATGTGAATAAAAATAATGTATCCTACTCCCACATCTTGGCTGTAAAACCTTGGTCATATATTCCTCCATCTTTCTTTCTCATTTCCCCACAAGCTAGAATAGGTATAGAATAATGACTAGCTATAAATAGCCATAAAGATGAGGACAAAGCCTTAGAACAGTGATTTTCAACCAATGTGCTACAGCACACTGGTATGCCATGGGATCTTAGGTGTGCCAATAAAATTTTTAAGGATCATTAATTAAATTAATTTTGAAACAAGTTCAAATCATAGTAGTATATTTTTTCTTTTTTGCTTTGTTTGTTTGTTTGTTTTTGATGAGCATAATTTAAGTGTGCCACAGAAGTTAGGCGCAGGTGTGCTGTGAGATTAAAAAAAAAGAGTTGAAAAACACTGCCAGAGAGGATAATAGAGCAACAATATGGAAAAAACCTGGGTCTCTGAATGATGTCACAAAGCACAGCTAGCCTATCAGACTAAATTGGGTGGACTATAAGAGAAAAAATAAATTTCTACCACCTGACTGTCTTCTTAGGTCTTTTTATCATGGCAGCTTAGCCTTTATCATAACAAGTACAAAAGAAATCAATCTTTTCAGTCAAATTCTGCTTTTTAGCATGCTACCTTTCTCAGTGGTAATTCCATTTGAAAGTGACTTCTGGTAAGTTAAAAAAAAATTAAAGTCCCTAATAGATTGTCTCATTTTATAAATCGAACTTATTGGTGATAAAGAAATGTCAACATTTGACATTTTGAATTATTTAACTAAGCCTCAGCACCTGTAGCTTAGAGGCTAGGGTGCCAACCACATACACTGGAGCTGGCGTGTTCAGACCCAGCCCAGGCCTGCCAAACAACAATGACAACTACAACAAAAAAATAGCCAAACATTGTGGCAGGCATCTGAAGTCCCAGCTACTTGGGAGGCTGAGGCAAGAGAATCCCTTAAGCCCCAGAGTTTGAGGTTCTGTGAGCTGTGATACCACAGCACTCTACTGAGGGTGACATAGTAAGACTCTGTCTAAAAAAAAAAAAAAATAGGAATTATTTAACTAAAACAGTTAACAGGAAAAAGGGACCAACTTTCAATTATTGCACACGCACACACACACACAAAAAAACAAGTTGGGGGTGTCAGTGTGGTAAAAAGTGTGGTAAAATGGAAAGAAGCAGGCAGACCATGGTTTTAATTCTAGATCTCACAGCCAGTACCTGTGTGATGTGGGGCATGTTCTCTAATTCTTCTGAATTCTTACTATATGTGGGTGTAGATAAAATATTAAAACATAACAATCCAGAAGGCAATGTTATAATAGGTGTTTAGCCGGGCATCTGGCAAGTAGGAGGTGGTCAGAAGAGTGTAGCTGCTGTGACTGCATGGCCAGCTGCTGCAGCAATCCTTTAATTAATGAACATATGTATACACAGCAGATAGAAAGAGCAATTGCTCTCACTGAACCACTACTAAAAACGCACGGCAATACAGTGGTGAGCACCCTTTCTTTTCAAGTCCCACTCAGGTTCATCATGTGGGGTTATCTAGACTCCACCAATGCTCTCCAGTGCCTCTTATTATCCTCATTCCACACCCTTCTGTTCTGCTTCCTTCTATAGAAGCCCCTCATGGTTGTATGAAGTGAAGATTCTTTACCTGTTATTGCTTTAGAGTGTCCCATAAATTCTAAGTGTTCAACAAGAGCGCTACTAAGGAGGTTTGCATCCTCCATGTCTACTGTAAAATCCAAACTGGTACTTATCACTCCAGGATTGTTTATTTTCTTTTTGGAATTTATAGAGCACTGTAAATCGGCACTGGGTCTGAATTCTTTTGCATTTTGGAGTTCTGTATCTGATCCCGAGTTCTTTTGTTGAAAAGTGTAACTTTCAAGTTGGATGTGAGGTAGAAACTGCATCCCTGGTGCAGAGATAGGGTGCAATGGTTTCCATGCAGCAATCACATCCTCTCTGGCTTCCTAGGGCTCCACTCTGTAACAATTCACACGCACAACTGTGTGAGCTTAAAGAAAAAAACCATAGCACTCCACACTTGATCTTGGCCAAAAGGCCAAGAAGTGATAAGCACAGCACTTTAAATGAAAACAAAATCTTCCTTACATGTATACAGCTGTCCCCAAATTTGTGCTAAAGTCACCACAAATGGTGAAAATGAGAAATTGTCGCTGAATGTACCTTCATTTACAAACTCACATCTATAGAAAGGAAAGATACTCGAGCAACCTCTAGGCAAGGGTTACTGTAAGAATTAAGAATTCAGATCCAGAAGAGAAATGCAGGTGTGACTGACCAAGCTTAGAGCAGTTTGTAAACAAAAAGCACTTCTGTTAGAATCTTCTGATTTAAAAAATAATTACTGGAAATTTCTTTAAAGTATTTATGGTACATCTTGGCAAAATGTAGACTAAGTGTTCCCAGAAAAGGACCGTGTTGGCCTTACTCATATTTGGATGACTGGGGTCCAGCAAAGTGCCTGGCACAGGAGGTATTCAACAGATAGGTTTCTAAATGAAACAGTGAGCTAATCTAATGCGTATGCATTAATGTATACAGTTATTATTGAATGAAAAATAATATAGAAATCTCATCTTGCATAAAAAAATAGAAGCAGAAAAAAATTATATGTCATCTCTAATTCAACTATCATTGATATTTTGATATAATTTCTTCTAGCTTTTTATTCCTATAAACACTATATGAGAAGTAACTTTATATTAAGAACATGGTAACAGCTAACTTTTAGTAAACACACGGGACTAAATGAAGGCCTGACAGCGTTATCTCATTTCATAAACATAGTCCCATGCGTTAAGGACTACAATTACCCTCAAAACAAATATAAGAATGGAGATATGTATTTAAAATATCATTTGATATCTAAAAATTTAATTTTTTGTTTAATATTCAGGAACAAACATGTGCAAGAAAGATCCATTGCATACAATTTTTAAAGTATAGTAAAAAAAATTAACTTAGTGACTTATAATCAATTAAGAATGTACCCCTTCCTTTTTCCATTTGACAAATTTTACCTGCAATTGAGCATAGTACATAAAATATCATAAATATTTTGTTTTGTCCTTTTTTTTCTATTGAATGGTAACTATATACATTAATGCACTTCTGGGGTACAGTGTGGGGTTTTCACACACACAATCCAAAATACTTCCATCAAACTGGTTAACATAGCCTTCATGTCATTTTCTTAGTTATTGTTTTAAAACGTTCACATTCTACTCTTAGAAAGATTCACTTGTACCCCTATAAGATAAACCTCAGAAGTGATCCCTCCAAACCCCCTCCCTCCACCCATTCCCCCCTCTTGTCCTTTGTTTTTAAAATAGATTATATGATAACATAATATCATTTTCCTTTGTCTTAGGAACAAAGTGAAACATAGAAAACTCAAGTAACTTAGCCAAAGTATCTAGTAGGATAACTTCCAGAATTCATCTCTCTTTAACCTCTAAACTACATGTTTGCTACAAACACTTTCAAGAAATTTAATAATGATCACACTGAATATGAGAGTGGATATAGCAAATAACCATGCATGCTGAAGTTGTTACACTATCTTAGCAGTCATGATAATGTCACCAATTAGTCTTCAAATGTTGAATTAGCAAAGGAGAGCAAACAAGGTTATAAAATTGTATCTATCTATGCCAACTTCTGAAAATCAAGGTGAGTTGGTTTGAAAGTGTAAGGACAAACCCAGAAGTCTTATCCACACACATGCAAAAGCACTTAAAAGAGATAGCAGCCACCAAGGGAGAAATCACTCATGTTTATTCATGGAGAAAAATAAGCAAATTTCATATCTAGGTCTGTTAGACAATTTATTATGAATGGCTCTATCATATTTCCATGAATCAGTATTATATTAGTATTACTCCACGTGCAAGGTGTGGTTCATATATTACAGAATAGATGGAAAAAGTAGAAAATACTGTCCCTGTCCTTTAGACCTTTAATGTATATTTCTTTGCCAACTAAAATAAACTGAGGAGAGGTTGCAGACAGGCACTTCACAGAAGTTCACAGTACATATGTGTATACCACGAGATACTCAAGATTCCAGTAAGAGCTGGGAGGCTGAGGCAGGTGACTAGCCTGAACTCTGGAGTTTGAGACCAACCTGAGCAAGAGCAAGACCCCATCTCTAGAAAGAGCTGGGCATTGTGGCAGGTGCCTATAGTCCCAGCTACTCAGGAGGCTGAGGCAAGAGGATTGCTTGAGCCAAGAATTTGAGGTTGCTATGACCTATGATTCCATGGCACTCTACCCAGGGTGATAAAGTGAGACTCTTGTCTCAAAAAAATAAAGAAATGGAGGCTAAGTGTGAAAAGCACCAACAGTTCAGAGAATCATAGCACAGTACCAAGAATGGGCATGGGATATGTGCGTGTGTGTGTAGGGGGGAGGTACTAGGGGCATCTTCTGTGTTAAAGTAAATAACATCAGATGTTGAAACAGGACTTCATCTGTGTCCATCTCAACCAAGTTGCCCACATGGTGGTCATCAGATATGTGAGAGGGAGTATCCCCTATCAGTCCCCCATTTCTAAAAAGAATTTAGGAAGAAAATGGTCCTGGAAGCTCTTTCACAGATGGCAAAAGAGGAAACCTGAACAAGGCAGGAGTCATCATGGCCCAGGGCTTGAGAGGAGCTCACCCCTTGGGGGTATAAAGATGGCTGTTTTCCCACCAATGGAACTGTTGGAGACAAAGCCTCTGAAATCACCATCATGACAGGCGTGAGCTTTAACATCAGCCACAATAGAGAAAGCAACAGAACGGGACCACAGACATCCTGCTTAGACTCTTACCTACACCCCATCTCATCAAGGAGCCTCCATGGCAGGTGCAACAGGGAGAAGGTGGGAGGGAGCAGCTACCTCTTCCCTGGGGCACAGGCTTCCAGTCTGAACCACCTCTGACCTCAGGGGAAGTCCAAGATCTACCGTGTTTCCCCGAAAATAAGACACTGTCTTATATTTATTTTTTTCTCAAGAAGACACACTAGGGCTTATTTTCAGGGGATGTCTTCCTCTCTGCACCAAAATGCATGTATCTGTATAGCCACACCCATCACTAGGTCTTATTATCAGGGTAGGGCTTATATTTAACAAATGCATAGAAATCCTGCTAGGCCTTATTTTTTGGTAGGTCTTATTTTCAGGGAAACACGGTAGGTAATGTACTTACTTGGAATTTTAATTATTGCAAAGCATATTATGTTCATGTTTTCTAAATTAAGTCTTATTTTTATAGGAAGAGGAATTTAATCATCTGAGAGTGATTAGCTATCACAGACCCATGCAAGTCTCTGCCCATGGAAAAGGAGATCACCGCAGTAATATATAAAGGTACGGGGTCAGGTTTTAACCATGAGTTAATACACAAATGTGGCAGAGGTTGCATTTATATTCCCCTCCTGGGGAGCCTGGATCTTGACATATTAAAAGCCCTGAGAAACCCTGCATTAAAGAAGCCTGTTATTTTTTTGTTAATCCTAATTATTTCCCAAATTTATTTACCAAGAAATATTGATTTCAGTGAATGCTGATTAATATCCTATAATTTCATTGGACAGAGTTTTGAAAGCATTGTTCTAGATATCTGGCATAATACTCCATCTCTGCTTCCTAAAACATATTTTGATGCACTTAATTATTTAACGATTCATTCTAAAGAATAAGCTATACAGTGTTGTTCCTTTATGTATATACTTTATAACAAAATATGTTTAGAATACTCTTCCTACAATTCTTTGTTTAGCTAATCTCGAGAAATTACATTCATTCACATAAATGAATTTTCTGAATAATGAGGACTTTCTTCTATAAATGTCAACATTTACAAATGGCAGTCATTTTTCTAAACATTATCGAGCATTTTTATTATTATAAACATGAATGCCACACAGAGTCATTACTCATTGACATAGTATCTTTGCCCTTGGGGACTTTGGGGACAGAGGCACGAGGTTTTGTTGCTTGGGTGTCTGTCTGAACATCACTTTGTCTCCTGTGCAATCCATCGGTCAGCTGTCTTCACTCTCAGTCAGCAGGCTCTGAGGAGGGGGCTGTGGGGATTTATGGCACTTGAAGTATTCAGACTTCGTGAAAACTTTATTTCTCAAGAACCTTCTCTGTTGGCTTGTTGGGTTTTATCTTACTTCCAGATTCAATCTTTATAAATGTCAGGAGACAGGATTTCATAAGCAAACAGTACCTCTTTAGTCTTCAGGATGGCTGCAGATGGTAATTAGTTTGTGTACCCTGGAGAGGGGTGCCCACTGAGGGGGCTAAACTCCAGTGCAGATGCCAGTGGTCAAGTTCTGAGCCTGTGGGATTTGTTATTTTTCTACTGGTTAATTTCTGCACTCACAGAGGAGGCCGCAAATTCACTCCAGGGCACCGTAAGGACTGGTGGTGCCCTGATAGCCCTGCCATCTCAGTGGAGACAGGATGCCACACCCTTCTCTTCCTGTCCCCCAAATGTCACTAACCCTGTTCCAGTAAGCCTCACTTCATCTACGAACAATTTCCTTTTATTGGCAAAAGCACACCATAATCTAAATATCACTGATAAACTTGAAATGAAATTTGTTAATCCATAAAACTCGTTTTCTTTGTTCATCTGCTTTTCAGCCTCCACAGGCTATGACTCACAAATGGGTAAAATCAATTGCCCACAGAATGCCATACTGGCCCAGTCACAATGAATTACTGACCCCAGACACCTGAATATCCTAATTCAATCAGTCTGGACCACATTAGGAAAGCAAAGAGCAGGGAAAGGCATTATGCGCATTTTACAAACAAATAGAAAAGATGAGCCACTTGTCCAATGCAGGCTGCCTGCAGGACTAACGCAGGTCCCCCGAATACCCTCCCTTCTCCCACACCCCCTCTCTCTACCCTCTCTCCTCTTCCCTTCTACTTTATGGACTATAGTTATGTTTTGCTATTCATATGATTGTGTAGGAGGTTATATATTGATTTCATAGTAGTATCGAGTACATTGGATACTTTTTTTTTCCATTCTTGGGATACTTCACTAAGAAGATTATGTGCATGATGCAATGGTACATTTCAAAACGATTAAGAAATGAGTATAACTGTGATGGATGTGTTACTTGGTTCAATGTAAACATTCCATATCGTATATCAAAGCAGTACCCTGAACCCCATAAATGCATCAATGTACAAAGTTATGATTTAATGAAAAATAATTATAACAAGAGTAGGAGCAGAAGAAATAGAGATAGTAAATCTAAAAAAAAAAAAAAGAAGAAGAAGAAGAACTAAAGCAGGGCACACCCAAGGGGTTACCATACCCTGACTTGCACTGCTGAAGTCACCAAGGTAAGGTCTAGCTCAGCTACAATAGGAAACTCACTAGCTTCAGCAAGAAAATATAGTATTTATGTTTGATTCTGCCACTTAACTGTTGTATAACTTTGCTGAGCTTTGGTTGCCTCATCAGTACACTGGGGGTGGTAAGAATGATACTGAACAGAGTGAGGATTTCTTGAACTGCAGTCATCCTGCCGTATCTGAGGGAGACTGGTTCCAGAACCCCCTCCGGATACCAAACCTGTGAAGTCTCTGGAATAAATGGCACAGTATTTGCATATGACCTGTGCACATCCTCTCACGTACTTCACATCTCTACAATGCTTATCATACTTAATACAAAGTAAGTGCTGTGTAAGAAGTAGTTGTGTTGTACTCTTTTTATTTGTATACGTTTTTATTTTTGCGGTCTTATTTTTTTTTATTTGCTTCTTTTCTAAATAATTTTGATCTATGGTTGGTTGAAACCATGGACCCAGAACCCAGATACAAAGGGCCATGTGGGAGGTGAAAGCCTTGGAAACTGCACAAACTTCAGTGTCATGTAAACCTCTTAAATCTGGAACCTTTGTGATTAGAAGTAACCCGGTACTAAAAATAGAAAAAATTCTATTTCATTGACAAAGGCCTCTGCCCACCTGCCATGCACAGGTGAATCTCATGTGATTTTGACACAATGCAGCCCAGGGGACAGTGGGCCATAACACAACACACGTGGCACCACCAAACAGCAATAAGAATTCCACCCCTAGCAAGAGAGAACAAGACTGAGGGGGTGGTGAATTTCTCCATTATTTGGAAACTCTGCTGATTAGTGTCCCCAAACAATACCAAACTTGCACAAATGTCACATGGATAGTTGCCTTAAGTTAATTTTGGTTGGTATTTCTGTTAATCTCATGGTGAGTGCCTATAGCACAACCCCACAATTCAGGGTGTCTGGGGGTATCACGTCTGGAATTACCCCCAAACTACTATGGGAAGACAGTCAGCCTGGACACCTATTAGAGCTTCAGCTCAGAAGATTAAAAATAAATTATAGGTGTATCTAAGAGACTCAACCAGGATCCTCAGAGTTGGGTTTATAAGAGCCTCCAAGAGAACCTAGGAACTTCTTGTCAAGAACCCCAGACCCAGAGGTAGTTTTAAAATTCATCAAGATTTCTAAGAGTTCCAACAGCCAAAGCCTTTAGAGAGCCTCTGTTTAAGACCATTAATAAGAGACACCTGGTATCTAGACCTAGTTTTGTTGGTACATATCAGAGTTTCTCAACAGAAGCACCACTGACCTTTCAGGGGCCAGATAATTCTCCCTGGTGGGGGCCTGTCCTGTGCATAGTAGGGTGTTTAGTAACATACATGTCCTCTACCAACTAGATGCAGGAGCACCATCCCCTAATTATGACCAAAAATGCCCCTAGATGGTGCCCAACATTCCCTGGGGAGCAAAATGTCTTCCAGGTGAGAGCCAGTGGTGTAGCTAAGTCCTGGCAAAAACAGAGATTGCATGCTGCCGACTCTTCTCTACAACTCGCTTCATTTTTTAATTAATTCTTAATAGACTATTTTAGCAAATGGCTAGGTCACAGCTCTAAATTATTGGTCATCTGAGATAGTTCCATATAAATTTACCACAGTGACTTTTGCTTTGAACCAAGAGTTCAAATTCTAAACCACTTTTATTATGGTTGTTGTTCTCAGAGCTATTTCCATTAATCAAAACTAAATCATTTTGTCCTTGTCAGTCAGAAATACAGTGTAGGCCCCCTCAAAGGAGAACCAATCCATTTAAAGAAATGAAAGAAAGAAAGAAAACAGGCATGAGGAAAACAGACTACCCTGTATGGTCACTTGTCTTCCAAACCCCTGGGCAGGGATGTAGTCAGGATGTCCTGTGATGGAAGACTTGCCCTCGCTGGTAAATGAGGCAAGATTACAAAGTTAACAATTTTCTGGGCAAGTTGTAAGTAAGTAAGTATTTCATCAAGGAATTCTGTTTCAGGGGGCGGGGGGGCAATAGGATGAAAAAAAAAACCTTTCCTTCTGTCTTAGAAACTTCTGCTGGGAGAGAAGAGCCTACCAACACCTGACTTAGCACATGTCTACTTGGGTTAAGACTGTACACCTGCAGAGAGGAAAAACAACACCCAACATCACCTAGTTTCTAAAGGCCTAGTCTTGTGACTAAATAAACTCATCTAAGACTATAACCTTGGTCAGTTAATGCCTGCTTTCTCTAAACACTGCCATGCTGGGCACTTTTATAGGCATATTTGGTGGTGGGACCAATTCTCGTACAGAAAGAAGATTTTAGGAAGTAAAATTTTAAAAAAATACTGGTTGATTGTAAAAGTATCCACAATCATTCAGCTATCCCCTGGGAAGAGACTGGACACAGCAGTCACTATCACTCTAAATTAGGACTGAGCAGGATTTTGATTTGGAAGGATCAAAGGATGGTATGAGTTGATGAAAGAGAGAAAAATAAAGAGAAGATTGAGAAGAATGAAAAGAAAACGAAAGAGAAAAATGAAGAGAAGGTTAAGAAGTCTGTTAAGAGTAGCTAATGTAGAAGTCAAAGAGAGGCAACTGGCAATGTGTCAAATTTTGTTCAAAAGTTTCCCAAACTTTTTTTCAGAGCTACTGAGTTAGATGCTCTAAAGAGTTAATGCAACTTCTGGAATTTCCCACACCTTAAGCAGAACTCACTTCCCCTGCAAGATCTGCCCTAAATTATTATATAACTTTCTAGTAATTGCTCATGCTAGAACATAAAGGACGCCTGATAAATGATTGACGTTGCTTAATTTAAAATTAAGAGGTTATGCTAATAATACAATAAAATCAGTCTATGTAGAACACAGCTTATATTATATGCTATGTAATACCAGATTTATAAACTAAGTACATAAACTCAAACTTTAAGGAAAAAATAAATAGTACTTTTACCCAATGAAACAACATCCATTTACCCTCACTTTCTAAGTGAGCTTTGTACATTTCTATCTGAACTTGGTGATTTGTTTTGAACTTGATCTGGGACATAGGAAAAGGGAAGATTGGCTTGCATAATACCTGGCATAATAAACCCAGGAAGATTTCACAAAAAGAAGCATCATCTGGCTTAAAAGTGACATTGCTCTCATAACAATAGCATCAGAGTAAATGGTGGAGGATACATTACCTATTAGAGAAAATAATTACCTAGCACCAAATAGAAATTTGTTACTGCCTAGAATGAGGCTTCAGAATAACAACATCTTCTGGAAGTAGATCTTCCAATAGTTACTGGAAATAGATTGTTTGGATAGTTTGTCGACGTCCTTGATGCCACTTTTCCCCTTTTCATCTGCATGTGCACTTCCCCTGTCTTCTGAAAATGTGTTTGTTTTTCCATCAATACCTCCATTTTTCATATTTGCTTCACTAAGCCAGCAGGAAAGAGGAGAGCTTCATGCAGGACCTCAGGCATTGCCAGGCCCACGGCCTGCGGTAATCCTGGGGGCACCTCCAGTCTCCCTGCTTCTTTTCTTCTCATCAGCTCCTCTGGCATCTTCCCTGGCCCAGCTCCTCAGCCAGTCACGCCCCTAAGTGAGAACAAGAGCCTGGCCTCAGCCCAGGTCTCAGGTGGGGGCAGATCCGTCCCTGCTGTGCCGCCCACAGCTGCAGGCTGCCTGCCCGGGACCCTGCTTCCCCTTCCTCACTCCACTCTCAGCTCTGTTACTCTGTCAAGCTCCTTTATAGAACCGCCTCAACCTACACCCCGACCTGCTTGTCAAGCCCCTGTGTTAGTGGTCATCTCTCGCCCCTCAAGGAAGAAGATCATGTGGGAACACAGGGCAGCAGATGGCAGCAGACTGATGGTCACCACAGCCCTGAGCCTGAGCTCCCTAAGTGACAGCATCTGAATGAATCATTCGTTCCCCCCAGGCTGTGCTGAGGGCCATGGCGGGAGGGCCATACGTGGACTTTGTGAGAGACATGCTCTTGGCTTCACTGACTGATTAAAGAAACATGTGAACGATAATGCACAAATGTCAGGATCAAGTAAGCAGGTCTGGGACAGAAGCCACTGAAGTAAAACACACAAAAACTAAATGTAGGACGGGGCTTACGGCTGGGAGTTTAACAACTTGTGATCCACAAATGGACTTCGGGGTCTCTCTGTGCCCCTGGGAATTTAATGCACAATTTTACTTTATATGCATTTCTCACAGGAGTATTTTAATATTCTCAAAGATGAACATGATCTGGAGTTTAGGAACCATGGTCTCATTCATCTGCTCATTTTATAAAGGCACAGAGATTGTCCTGAAATGCAAATATGATTATCTCACTCCTCTGTTTGAAAGACTGAGTGGTTCCCACCATTCTCCAGATAAGATTTAAAGTACAATATACAAGGCTAAGTGGGGACCTGCCATCAGCATCCGCCCTGCCAAAAGCATGACCACCACTCACCAGCACACATGGCTCTGGAATGGACCACACTCCTGTCTGTGAGCACATCCCCGCCCGCCTCCACCAGGAAACCATCAATGAATTGCTGCTCATCTACCATCCCTTCCTTGTAAACCTCCCTGGCTGCGGCCTTGATGCCCCAGTCCCTGCTGGGTAATGCTCTTTGATTTTAGATACCTGTGTCCCCCTGTCTCACAGCACGTACCTCATCTCACTTACATTGTATATTTGCTTATCCCTAAATTCATCACACCTTTGGGAGTTGTCCACATGCTGGCTCTTTGTCCTTTGAAGGTAGGACTTTTTTTACCTTCACATTCCCTAGAACCCAGGCCAGCACCTGGGACATTCTAGGTCCTCCACAAATGTGTGTTATATAAATGAATGAATGAATTAGAACTATAGAATATAAAAGAGAGAGCACTGAAGATCTCGTACAGTTCAAATATCATATTATGTAAATAAAATAGCCTACCTAAGATGCCATGTGGCTAGTTGGAGACAGAACCAGAATTAGGACCCTGGCTTTGATTCTGGTAATCTTTCTGTTATACCCACTGCTTCCTATCTTTAGTCTGGGGAAAAAAGAAGCACGTTGTTCAGCATCCTTAAAAACATAAGTGGAAGTCCTGCCTCTGCACGTCACTGGACAGAGGGAGCTATTGCTCACCCACCCTGAAAGGATTAAGGATTGCTCTTCCAGGCCCCCTTTTCACCATGTGCATATGGGTTCAGAGTGAGAACATCACTAGAGAAGCCTTTGATCTTCAGAGGAGAGAGAGAGGAAGGAGAGAGAGGAGAGAGAAGAGAGAGAGAGAGAGGAAGGAGAGAGAGAGAGAGCTGTAGAAAGGGAAGGGAGGAGAGAATAATTTTACATAAATTTCCTTGAGGACACAGTTGAAGACTAATTATCTTTTGAATGGATAACTGACACTCAAATCCTCAGTTATTTAAATCTCATGTAAAAACTAAATCTCAAGTTATCTCAAATAAAAAAATAGATCAGTTCACCATTGATCTTGGAAACAGAAAGTTTCTTTCAGTATCAAAAGAAGATTGAAGATCAAATGCCACCCAGAGCAGAATGCTACCTTACAGGCACTGGTGGGCAGGACTCAGAGAGCTACCTTACAGGCACTGGTGGGCAGGACTCA
>NW_003852429.1:11207521-11216675 GCF_000181295.1 Otolemur garnettii
TGGGCAGGACTCAGAGAGCTACCTTACAGGCACTGGTGGGCAGGACTCAGAGAGCTACCTTACAGGCACTGGTGGGCAGGACTCACAGAGCTACCCTATAGGCACTGGAGGGCAGGGTTCAGAGCAGAGAGCTACCCTATGGGTACTAGCAGGCAGGGTCCAGAGCAGAGTGCTACCCTTCGGGTACTGGAAGGCAGGTTCAGAGCAGAGCACTAGCCTATGGGTACTGGAGGGCAGGGCCCAGAGCAGAATGCTACCCTCTGGGCACTGGCAAGCAGGGTCCAGAGAAGATGCTACCTAGGTACTGGTGGGCAGGGCCCAGAGCAGAGAGCTACCCTATTGGCACTGGTGGGCAGGATTTAGAAAAGAGAGCTACCCTACGGGCACTGGCGGGCAGGGTTTCCACTGCCGGGCTCTCCTAGCCTGTCTGTGCCCAGGAGACTTCCACAGGGAGTGTCAGCAAGGGCTGTATTTTGATTTTCTCTGCAAACCTGCAGCTGAGTCTCTTCTCCAATTCCCTACGACATACCAATAGGGCGAGTCAAGACACAACCTTCCCTCAGTCACACGCTGACTGCTGTTCACTGCTCTGAAAGATGCCAAGAAGCAAAATGGGCATCAGAACTGAGAGGAAAACAACTGGTCGGATCAGACATTCTGAAAGGGGCTGATTGGCCTTTGCCAGCCCCTCGCAGCGCCCCAAGTTAACCCGTTCTCTCCCTGCTCTTGTTGTGAGGAATGCTGTTCCCGCTGCTTAAAGCGGTCTTTGGTGCCCTTCTCTGAATTGTGCCACGTATCTCAGCAGAGAAGTCACTTCCCCAAGGGGGCATTTCCTAACTCAAGAAAGTTGAGGTCCCCCTGGGGTGCTCCCATTGCACCCACTATTGTGACAACTTCCTCTTTCTCCATCTCCCGCCAAATTGTCAGCTACTCTAGGGCAGAGACTTTGCCCATAGGAGAAACTCACAGATCTGAAAAATCAACGCCTTCAATCCTTTCCTCTAAACAAATTCATGTAATTTTATTTTAGATTGGCCCCCAGTAAAGGGTGAATGGGCCACGGGATCCTTAGTAAGATCCTTCTGACTGCCTTATAACAGGACAAAATGAAGCCCCAAAACAAAGCAACATTTTTGCAAGAAGCACTTAGGGGGTTTGGGGAAATTTTAAGGAGCTTCACCTTTGGTGTTCTGCCTGTTACAACAAGTTTTAATTCATTTTGGCCACAGGTTGGGAAGAAAAACCTTTGAGATATTTAAACCAATAGCGATGCTTCCAGTTCTAAAGAAATGGGAAGAAATGAAAGTAAATGAAAACCAATGTGAATATAGCATCTTTAAAGAATTATAAATTAGCTGGAAACAGCATCCAAATAGCAGTTCCCAAGATGTCACCATGTAATTATAGCTCATCAGCACATGTCTTGCATATTCCAAAATAACCCGCTCTACTACCCTCTCGTTCCCCAAACCGGGGAAGGAGAGATGACAGCAGGCCTCAAAAATAATAACTAAACTGTTCTTTCTTAACAAGGGTGGCTATCAGCTTTGAACGTCCAATATCTTCTGTAAAAATACATCACACATAAGGAAATTGGAAAGCATATTCCTAGAATTCAAATTAACCTTCATCTGTTTTCAAAGATTTTCATAATGCTTTAAAGACAAAATGATTTTTCCTATTGAATTTCAAATAAAGAGATCATTACCTGAAAAAGAGAGGGTAAGCAGCAGGTTTTGTTGAACTGGAGTTATGCGCGAGCCTTAAGCCAGGGCCTCTTTGGTGTGATCGCCCACAGTGGTGCATGCTGGGTGGATGACTTTGCTAGGGACAGTGTCAGAAGTCACGGAGGAATGGTGTCCATTCCCCTGGTGTTTGGCTACTAGATTCCTGGAAGCAGTTGGCTGTGTGTGCAGCGTCAGCTGTGGCAGAGGCCTGGGTGGATCCCCGGGACAGGCAGATGCAAACGTTTAAGGCAGATGCTGAACTCCTGCAGCACATCGTGAAAAACGTTTCTTCATGGACAGTGCAAAAAACTCCTGCACTGTTTTTTAATATTTTAAGTGCTCACCATAAACACTCTTTACATTTAAAAATAAACATTGTAAGAGGTTAAGACAAAATAGTTAAGTACGCTAAAGCTTTTCAGAAGTAATTGTTTACTATCTACAATGGAAACAAAAATTTGGAATCCTTATTTTCTACCTACTATAGCTTGAACCACCCTTGCAAGGAATCAAACCCTCCAAAAAGAAAAAAGTTTCACTTTTCATTTCACATTCACTCTGTCCCTCTGAGGAGTTTTATAAAGAAAAAAAAATGGTGCTATAATTCCTATCACCGAAATCCCTTCAGCCTTGCTGTTTCTGGATAGGCAATTGTTAATTTTAAGTAGTCTTCCTAAAATTCTTAACAGGGGTGACTATTTTGATAGTTTTTATTTTTTAATGTATTTGTAGTTGCCAGAAACTCCCATGTTGATAAATTAGATAATGATGAGCCAATATAGCCAAGGAAAGCCGAAGTTCAGCACCACGAACAGGTGAGCATTCTGTTAGGCACTGGATACTCAGCAGTTGACGAAGTAACACTTTTTCATAGGTATTGGGACTTTTTTTTTTTTTTGTAGAGACAGTGTCTCACTTTATTGCCCTCGGTAGAGTGCTGTGGCAGCATCACACAGCTCATAGCAACCTCCAACTCCTGGGCTCAGGCGATTCTCTTGCCTCAGTCTCCCAAGTAGCTGGGACTACAGGCGCCCACCACAACACCCGGCTATTTTTTTGTTGTAGTTTGGCCAGGGCTGGGTTTGAACCCACCACCCTCAGTATGTGGAGTTGGCACCCTATTCACTGAGCCACAGGGGCCGCCCAGGTATTGGAACATTTTATCGGTCCTCAAATAGTTTTTTCCCATCTTTATTTTACTGATGCTTTGTATAATCTTAGGTATTTGTGATTTATTTTTAAACAGTAGATTTGATAGAAATTCCTTTGAGGTTAAATAAGGTGGCCTTACCTCATTTTAGAGATGGGGAAATGGAGCCTGGAGCAGTGAAGAGTTACATGCCATCATAATGTGAGGAACGTAATAAGGTTTAGTCCCCAGTGCTAAGGGTTTGTATAATATCACATTTTCTTCCTCACTCCTAAAATATAAGAAAAGCATCCACAACAGATACGATCTCTACAGTGCAAAAAGATTAGAGAGGGAGATTATGTGGTTGTTGAATATCAATATTCTCATTTTATGTCAACTTTTATAAAAGCACATACCTAACTGCTTTTTTACTTTATCAGTATTAATTAGTTAGACTCAGGGCCGGGCACAGTGGCTCACACCTATAATTCTAATACTCTGCAAGTCTGGGGCTAGTGGATTACTTGAGCTCAGGAGTTAGAGATCAGCCTGAGCAAGAGCAAGACCCCATCTCTAAAAAACTAGCTGGGTGTTGTGGCAGGTGCCTGTAGTCCCAGCTACTCAGGAGGCTTAGGCAAGAGGATCTCTTGAGCCCAGGAGTTTGAGGTTGCTGTGAGTTATGATGCCGTGGCACTCAACCCCAGGACGACAGAGTGAAACTCTTTCTCAAAACAAAAACAAACCAAAACAAAAGCTAGACTCAATGTATTTCCATAGAATCTGAAACAATATTCTTCTTTTCGATAATAATATTAGTAAAGATAAAAATATTTCTAGTACAGTGTTCCAGGACATAACCCATATTGCCTTAAATTCATGTATAGTTGCTAAAATTCAGAGTATTCTTTAAAAGTGACCTAGAGGGAAAATCAAAATAAACACACTTATGAAATCATTCACTCACCAGGATATGGATCCGATTAAGGTGATGTGAAGGCTAAATTGAAAACAATGGGGGAGGGGGAGTTCATTGTCATTTACTAGTAAAACCAACTAGAAACTTTACCTAAGTCTTTCCAAAACAGCTGCATAGCAGAATCACCTACTGGGCGTGGAGGGTTGGGTGAGGGTTTATGAACTGATCTGAAAGCTACACCTTTGGAGGTTTTTCCCCAGCAGATCTGGCATAGTCCTAGCAATCTGTATTTTTAACAGAGTTCTTATGTACTTTTGAGGTACAGGAAATTAGGGGAACAAATTTGGGCAAATTGAAATCAAAAGAGTTTATATTATAGCTCTGCCACTTTTTAAGACTATCTAACCTTCATGATACTCATCTATAAAATAAAGAAACACAAATCTTTCTTACAAGATACCTACTAGGATCATGTAGGATAATGATATGACACTAATATCAACACAAAATTAATGCTCAAGAGAGGTCTGTGTTATTCCCTTCCCCTCCCTAAAATTAATAGTATCAAGAAGGCTTATTTCCAGCTAACTCAGTAGGCCTCCATTTAAAGCATGAAAACTGGCCAAAAATAAATCTTCTGCTCACTTCAGTTAATTGAGCTCTATGGCCATTAGGACATCTGTGTTGTTTTTTTCTAGCAGAATTCCAGACACTTTAAAAATACTTCTATAAACCAAGTAAGTCCAAGGGACTCATGTGGTCCTGTGTCATTCGGTGTTCCAGCAGAAAACAACATACTTAAATTGGGTAATTTGAGAAACGGATTTATGAAGGGATGTTTAAAGAGTCTGTACAGGCTGTACAGAAACCCCAGGTGCTAAAGATGGGAGTGGGGCAGGCAGTTGCTAACATCGTCTGAGCCAAAAAAGACATGTGGTCATGAAAACCTGGAGCCAGAGAAGACCCCTCGCAGGAACTGTGGCCTAAGGTCCAGGGACACAGTTGGCCCACAGTGACTTTCAAGAAAACAGTATAAGAGGCTTAGGGCCTGTAGCTCAGCAGCTAGGGAGCCGGCCACATACACTGGAGCTGGTGGGTTCAAACCCAGCCCAGGCCTGCCAAACAAACAACAATGACAACTACAACAAAAAAATAGCCCTGTGTTGTGGGAGGCACCTGTAGTCCCAGCTACTTGAGAGGCTGAGGCAAGAGAATCACTTAACCCCAAGTGTTTGAGGTTGCTGTGAGCTGTGACACTCTACAGAGGGTGACATAGTGAGATTCTGTCTCAATAAAAGAAAAAGAAAACCGTATAAGTCCCTAATCCCACTCTCCTCTCTCCTGCTAGATGCTTAATAATGGTCTCCTTTGGTCAAAGGCCAAGGTCAGTCTCCCAGGGCATAGCACAGGATGGACAAGGGCTGAGCAGATGGGAGGGGAATGGAGGCAGCCTGTGTAGGTTCTATACATCAGTGTCACAAATAAATGCAGCCTCCTTCCCCAAAGTAATTAAAATAGTTCTAATATTTACTCGCATCCTTTGGGAATGTTAAAAGAATCTGTTAAAAGAATTCTGTTAAAAGAATCTGTAACAAAAACACACTTGAAACTGCCTTTTCTCTCTCTACCTTGGCCTCTCTCTTCCTTTCTGATGCTCACCCTCCATAAAATCTCTTCCTCAAAATAAAGTCCCTGCCACCCCTTTATTACTCCAGTGTCTGTTCTTGCAAGTAGATGTGGGTTCCTTCTGGTAGAACTCCCCAGCGCTATTTCAGTTCTTGCCATCCCCCACCACTGCTTTGCAAACGCTCAAAAACAGAATTGGTGGGCCCATTGTGCCTTTCAGCAAACACGGGGGAAGATGAGGTTAAAAGGGGGTGACTGCGAGACCCCGCACGCTGATAGGAATGTCTCTGATCACTATCAAACTCAGTATGAGAGTATAAGATGAGTAGGTCAATGAACTCATCTGGAGATGGCTCAAACAAAAGACAAAATCTATTACGATCCTGTATAAGCCATGCCTTAGGGTTCTTTTCCATGTGTAAAATGACATTTTTTTCCCACATGTAAAATGTAAATATCGACCTGCCTTATACTTGCACCGAAATTGGTAGCATACCAAAATTTCATGTGTCATATTCTGTTTTATTTGTACAAAATTTCCCCATGAGGAAGTCTTATCCCCTTAACACTGAGAAAAATGTAACGGCTAAAAAGAAGAATCACAGCTGGTAAGTGAAAAAAAAGCAAACCGAAATTAGAATATATTTTGGAATTCTAATTTTGATGTCTTCAGCATAAATATATTTACCCCGAGAATTGAAAACCCTTTACCTAAGGACTAAACACGGACAACGCTGACAAGTGGTCCTTTCTAATCAATATAAATCTTTTCTAATACAGATACATACTTTGATTACTTTAAAGCATACTGACAGACATTTTTTATAAAAGATAAGAAGAAATATTTGTTTAATTCCTGTACTGTGACTCGACCATTTGATAAAAATAATTAAAAACAAGATAAAATAAAGAAAGCTATGACAACCCCACCAGGAAAATGGAAATGCAGTAAGATTGGTACAAAATGAGAGAAGAAGTGGAGGACGGTTCATCTCTCTACAACTTGATCAACATGCAGATTTGTGCAAAGTAACTGATAAATTCAAAAGGGCCTAACGAATGATCTTTTGCCTACGGTGAGAAAGAGTAGGGTCAACTTCTATTTCCCAGAACAGAAGCTGAACTTGAGATGGATAATGCACCTTGGCCATCTTTGTTTTTTCCCATTAAATCTCCTAACCCCAAGAAACCATCCCATATGGAGTTAGGAGGGCAGAGAGGGGGGACCACCCCTCCTTATAGCTGCTGACCAGTTCACCAGATCAGAGATAGGCAGGCTCTAAATTACAAACTAAAAATCATGCGATCTAAATGTCCAGCGGCAACAAGCCTAATCCTCATCATTCTCAGTTCAAAAGAGAGAATAAAGGAGAAAGAGACAGAGAGAAGGGGGAGAGAGAGAGAAAAACAAGGAAAGAAGGGAGAGCAACGGATCAGATAAATACTACATCTCAGAAAAGAATTGCTCCCAATAAGCAGAAGTAAATTTACATCAGGAGATCTTTTTGGGAAAACATCTCATTTGCTGTTTTTATTAGGCATGGAAACACGGATTCTGGATAAAGAATTTAAGAAAGATGTTACAGAGATTAAAAGGGCATCAAAGGTAACAGAGATAAAACACGAACTCACCAATATCAAGGAAAAAATTTAAAAATATCAGTGTAGCCATTTTTCAGAGGAAAACTACATTTAAAAGAGAGAAGAGTAGAAATATACTGCTAAGTCAGCAAGAGTCATAAAGGGCAAGCTTAGAAAGCTAATTACACTGAAACAAAAATAAAAGAATAAAAATACAATCTCACCAGAGAGAAAACAACACAGAAAACAAAACGTGCAAAAAGTGACTAACTGTTCAAAACTGATGTTCTGGAAAAAAGATAAGTGAAACAGAAAAAAGTTCAAAGATGTAACAAAATAAATCTTTCTTATGAGATGACTTAAAAAGTTAAAGATTCACATTATAATGACTAAGAAATTATGTAGAATATTAAGACTGAAAAGACTAATGAAGTTATTGGACCTAAAGACAAAAGGAGAACTTTCTATTCAAAACCACTGGGTTAGAAAGTGGTTATGGCTGTGACCCAGATGACTGATTCTGGGCTCCACCACCCCCAGGCAGGGAGCTTCTCAAGGAAGGTCTGAGGTTTGTCCAGTGTTGTGTCCTCAGCACCTGACCTCTGCGGGGCCCAGGGTGGTGGAAGGAAAGCTAATTTGGAGCATTTCAGACAACCTTAGGCATCTCTACGTCACCTTCCAATAGACCAATAGATCTATTGGTCACCGACCAATAGACGGTGAAGAAGTACCAGAATTCTAGCAGAAAAATATATATGACCCTAAGTTGTATACTCAGCCAAGATTTTCAGTTACATATATAGACAAAAAAAAAAATGAATTTTTGGACATTTGAGGACATATGAAAGATATTGGCTTTTTAAGAAAAAGTTACACATCATATGTGTATATATAAATGTTATGAATATCCAGTCAAGTGATAAATCATAATAACGTGCCCTACATAAAGGTTGAATGCTAATTCTAAATCAATATAATGAAAATCTAGATCTTAATAAATAGGAAAATTATGGCTACCGAACAGAATGCAAATGTCATGATTCTTGATGTTATAATCACATAAAACACTAAGACTCAGGGGTAAAAGAAAATATAAACAGAGCACTTTTCTCAATGTTTAATGTCACAAGAAGTGCAAAAAGACTGTATTCAATTTAGCTAAAAGTAGATGAGAACGGAGGCAGGATATTATGGAAAGCAGCCTAGGACATCAGAATAGGATGACCAAACACCTTCATGAAATCAATAAATGCAAATGGAATAAAGTAAATTCTTAACAGCAATAGAGACAAACTAAAGCAAAATAAATGCCATCCTTAAGGGCCCAGGAATCTAGCACTTTGAGGACAGAGACCTGGTCTGGCTTGCTCTTCACTGTACCCTTCACACCCAGCATGAGCTCAGCTGCGTTGCAACTCAGTAACACTGACTAACTCTTTAAGATTAGTAAAATAATTCAATGTTAAAATAATCAGTAAAATAGGGGCAGTGCCTGTGACTCAAAGGAGTAGGCCGCTGGCCCTCCATGCCAGAGGTGGCAGGTTTAAACCCAGCCCCGGCCAAAACCTGCAAAACAATAATAATTAGTAAAATAATAATCCACACAAAGGACTGATGTGGAACTGTGAAAAACAATATGAAAGATCTATTATGAAAGTGACTGATGTGCAAATAATGGTTTTTAAGTGCAAAGAAAGCACTGCCGAATATTATACTATGGTATCATTCTAGTACAAATAATATATAAAGATACTGCACAAAATTATATAAGTAATCATATACTATTTAGTTGTATATGCAAGAAAATGTTTGGTATAACATATACAAACATGGATAACAATCTCCACAGAAGCTAGAATGAAGGGAATAGCATGACGGGAGAAGAGGGAGAATTTCACTTCTCATTTCTGAATTGCTTGTTATAGTTTAACTTTTTACAGTGAAAACATTGATTTTTGTAACTTAAATCACTTCGATTGAAAAATAAATAAAAACTACACATCATCTGGAAATTTCTGGCATTAACCCTTTACTTTATATCACTAAAATACATAGTGGAAAATATACTATTCAAATAGAGACAAATTAGGGAAAAATATTTCCATCAAGAGCCTGACTAATCTTAACAGCAGCCAAGCTGAAAAAGCAGTTAAGGACTCTATTCCGTTCACA
>NW_003852429.1:11218187-11236952 GCF_000181295.1 Otolemur garnettii
CTTCTGTGGTTCATCTTGCAAGGGTACAAGTGAATCTTTCTATGAGTAGAATATGAATGTTTTGACATAATAACTAAGAAAGTTACATAAAGGCTGTGTTAACCAGTTTGATGGAAATGTCATGGATTTTGTGTGAAAACACCACACTGTACCCCCAAAGTGCATCAATGTACACAGTTACCATTCAATTAAAAAAATAACAAAGGGAAAAAATAAAAATAAAAAAAATAAAAAGAGCCTGACTAATCTTATGATGAGTCTGATGACAAAGCCACTATGGCGACCCATTTTATCTGCTCCTATAACAAGTAGGCGGTTCAACAGGTAACCAAGAAGACAGGGATGTCATTTATGCTGGCAAGTTAAGCTTTAGGTTGAGTACTGTATCACCTAAGAATTAGCAATCTGGGAAGATAGAACCTTCTTCTTAAGTGTTCAAATAACATTTAACTAAGAAAAACATCACTTAAGCCTAATGCTTTGATGACATAGAAAACATAGCCTGAAACAGGCAGCGAAAAATTTGGTGGGCACAGATATGCAGAAAAATGAAAAACAGTTCATCAGAGAGAGCAAACGAAGTCCTCGATGGAGACCAGCTGGACGTGTGGGAATTCAACAGTCAAGGCAATTTTCATGAATATATCACAAATTTCATGATGAGCAACAAACTACAATTGTAAGACAAAGTCCCTTTATTAACTCTGAGGATGTCTCTCAGTGTGGATAGCATGGGCAGGTTATTTGGGGAAGACCATATGGAGTGCTATTCTACTTTTTATGTGAGGTGTGTTATTATATAAAGAATGATGATCAGCTCTTTATCATCTCTTAGGAAGACAGTATTAGGAAAAATGAATTTAAATTTTATGATAGAGAATTTTATTCAGACTTAATTAGGGAAGTGAAGAGTTTCTTGGGCCAAGTTTAAGAAAGTTAGATTATCAACCTGGCAATCTTTTTTCTTTCTTTTTTTTTTTTTTTAAGAGGTGGGGCTCTGTCTGTTATCCAGGCTGGCCTAAAATCCTGGAATCAAAGGATGGTCTCACTTCAGCCTGACCAGTAGCTCGGATTACCAGGAATACACTACCCAACCTGGCTCTACTATGGAAATTTTTAAGACAAATGTTTGAAAGCTGGAAGTGGTAGTGTGCACCTGTATTCTCTGCTACGTGGGAGACTGAGGCAGGAGCATCCTTGGGCCCCAAAGTTCAAAGCCAGGCTGGGCAATACAGTGATACCCCCATTTGTGACTTAGATGCCTCTGACCATGCCTGAATGTCACGGGGGCTCAAAAGCAGGGACCTGGTTATTTCCATTATTGGTCACTGTGTTTGAACAAGTGAAAGCACAGAATCCAGCACTGTGCTTGAATAAGTTAAAAAAAAAATTCCAGTGTTAAATTCCTACAACTTTAAAATAGAATTAATCTGTCATCTAATAGCAAAACTGTAAAATTTTAGATAAGATGATATGAAATTATTACTTGCTGCTTCACGAAAACATGAAACATTCAGAAAAAAAAGATCCAATTCCCTTCCCTTAGACTCACAGAGTAATTGTCTGTCTTTCATTTCACTCCCTTTATCTCTGCCTAAGGTATTTCATATGTTTTAAGCATATTGTAAACATACTTTTTACTCTGCCTTTTTATTTTATGTTATGTTAGAAGCATTTCCCACGTTCTTATGTAATTTTCATCAATCTTATTTCAAAATCTGTATCATATTACATGAAGTGACTTTACCACTGATTCTCAAAACATTTCCCTATACTTAGAAATTTCAACTATTCCCATAGCTACAGATATTATCCCATTTAGGCTTATTTCCCCAGGATCAATTCTCAGAATTACCTACCAATATATAAACTTTTTAAGGACCTCTATACATCTTGTCAAATTGCTTGCTAAGAAGTTAATTTGATAAACAATATAAGTTGCATTTAATTTATACACCTTTAACTAAAAGTGAACATAAATATATAAACATATATACAGTATATTACACTATATCTATATACAGTGCATTATATCATATGTTTTAGCCATTTCTTCTTCTTTCTTCTGAATTGTCTGTTCAAGCTCTTTGCTTGTGCATTGATATGTGTGTTAATGTTTTTCTTATCAATTATTGTGAATTCATGTAGGGCAAATATTAGTCCTTTGTCATTTTCGTAGCAACTTACATTTGTGCATATATTTTGTGTAAAATGCTTTCACAATTGTGGTGTTAGATAAATTTGATTAATGTGAGTAGTAGCGTTGTTACCACTGAATAAATACACTAAAGTATTACCTCCATGCTTGTGCTATTTGCTAAAAGAAAGGAATGAATAAACTTTTCTACAATAAACAGTTAACCTAATTCATAAAGAACAAAATGTCGGTGCTCATAGAAGCTGGTTACCCCTCATGCCCTACAGAGAGATTGTTAGTTTTATCTGGTTCTTATAGAGGAGTGATTCAGTCAATCAGCGTTGGTTTGTGGTAAATCCTTATCAGAATTATAATTAAGATATGTTGGTTTTGGTTGAGTATCTGGTGAGCTTTTTCTTCAAATTGAATTCTGAATCTTTTCAAATGTTTGAAATTGTCCTATCTTGTTTTTGTTTGCCCATTGCCCAGGACTCTCTGCCCTGCGAGAGCCCATCCCACTCCTCCTTCCTTGTAATTCTCAGTCTCATCCATTTGCTGCATCCAAGTCACACCAGTTGATGTAATTGTCCCTAAATTCTCTATGAACGCTTATAATTCGAGTCATGCTCTTCCACTTTCTGCACAGAGTCCATTTCAGCCCATTACTCACCATGCCCAACTCCAACCTGTCACTCAAAGCTAAAATCAAACACTATTTCTCCAGCGAATTCTTCTGGAAAGCCCCAAAGTTCCTGTAAGTACTGTTCCCATTTCTTGGTACTCAGTGAAGTCATTATCACGTTGTATCTTACCACTTTAAATAAGTCAATTTTCCCAAAGAGACTATCAGTTTAAATTCCCAATAACCAGCACAGTGTCTGGGCATCCAGTTAGTATGTCATGAACGATGCTTGCTGTCACCAGGTGCTTTGGGGTGTCACTCTGCCGGGTGGTCAGACAGAGAGCAGGGCACAGAAATAATTCCAAACTTTACCCTGAGTCTTTCTTCCTCTTTCCACCGTGGTCAGACCAGACCACCTTCATTTCTCACGTGGTCCATCTCAGCAGTCTCCTGACTGGTCTCTGTTTCTTCATTTGCTCCAACCCGAGTCTGATCTCCACCCAGGGCTGGGAGAGTCTTTCTGCGACATTACTGTAACCAGTCTCTCCTCTGTGACGGCTGCCAGTCGCAAGTCCAGTGACTCAGACTCCTCCTTCATGCCCTGACCTGGCCAACCTTTCTGACTCTCTTCGCCCACTCTGTCCAGCCACTCGGACTCTTTATTTTTCTCAGACGCCCATACTTTAATGCCCAGTGGTTTCGTGACTGTTCCCTGCCCATTCACTCTCCTTCCTCAGATTATCTTTTGACTTGATGTCTATCACCTAAAGCTTTGAGTTTATTATTATTATTATTAGTTATTATTTTCAAGCAGGTAAAGGTTTGTCATATTTGGACGATCGATCATTGCCATGGAGGCCACTGTGTACAAACAAGAGCCGGGGCGGTCTACTTCTCGCTCTCTTCCTTTTGGGACTGGACCACCTGCCGCTCAGTGCTCTTCATGCGCATGCGCGCTTCCGTGGTTTCCAGCCACCCTGGCCACCCCGGCCTGCGTCTGCTCAGCCTGAAGCTGCTTGAGGGCCTCGTCGCCTTCAGCTTGTGGATGAGAATCTTCTTGTTTTTGAGCACAGTCCCCTTCACCTTCAGGTACCGACTGTGATGCATGTGGCGGTCAGTCCTCTTGGATTCATGGTATCCTCTCAGCAGGGAGGCAGAATCCGCCTCCTCCTCGCCGGGTTACCTTCGCAGCCATTCCCCCTGCCCTTCGGCGGGCCAATGTGTTTTTCCGGCATCGACCTTGGGAATGGACCGTCAGGGGCTTGCAGAAAATCAGCCCATCTTTTTTTTTTTTTTTTTTTCAGTTTTTTGGCGGGGGCTTGGTTTGAACCCATCACCCTCGGCATATGGGGCCAGCGTCCTACTCCTTGAGCCACAGGTGCCGCCCAGTCAGCCTATCTTTGATCAGCTTCTGGATCTGCTGATAGGAGCTGGCATTGGCGATTTCATTAGTTTCACTGGGGTCCCATGGGATCTTCTCTTTGCCACAGCGACAACCCCGAGGCAAGTCTCTTCTGAAGCCTGAGCGTGCTCAGGGCTCCAGCACAGTAGCAAGAGGACTCAAAGAAGCCATCCTGGACCACTCAGTCTGAAGCACTCCTTCACCTTTTAATCATATTATTCTGTGTTGATTCTTGCATTTCGTATTGTTTGACTATGTGAAGGGGGTTGCTTACAAATTCTTATTTATTATTTGTAAATAATATGTACATAATATGTACCCACTGCAGTACGTAAGCTCTAAGATAGCAGGGACCTTGTCTATAATTGTTTGACCATTATAAGCCTAGTGTTTGTTGGCACAAAGTAGGTGCACATAAATATCCTTCCGAAAGTACCTAGTAACAGCTATCATTCCTGAGTGATGACTACACACAATTTCTGCGCTAAATGGTTGGCCTGTGTTAATCCATTTACTTTCCACACAAACACATACACACATGAAAACATGCAGTAGGAAGAAAGAGTCATGGTCATCATCCCACTTTCACAGTAGGGGAAACTAAGGCACAGGGATATTAAATAACTAGCCCACAGCCTTAAGATAGTGATAAGTAGAGCCAGACTCTGAATTATGTCACATACTGATAAGGGACTCAATCTCTTAACCAATATACTACATGCATCTCACTTTTAAACAACCAGGGAGATTCATCAGCTAGATTTTTAAACCTACTTTCAAATGTATTTTTATTTAATTTAAACAATGTATTTCATGAGTTCAAAGAAGATATTTTAAATACAGCAGGTTAGGTTGTCATTGCTGAAATCATACCCTAGGCCTGTCACGAAACAGATAAAATTCAATGTCTGTCCCGGGGAAAAGGCAGCTGAAGGGAAGGACTGTGCTGCATTGCATTATTTTGGCAAAATGTAGCAACGCTAGACATATGGTGTGGTTCAAACTCGTGCTGAGTAACGTTTGGACAGGGAAACTAAAAAATATAACTAACCTAGTTAATAATAGCCAACCACTGATCCGTCAGCTAACGGTGTTTATAGGAAATAGAATTCATGACAAAAAGAAATAGCAGCGTGAGACCAGGATTAGGCCACAACATGTAATTTCCTTCCCTGCGCACAGCCTTCACCAGGAGGAAATCTGAAGCCTGGCCACCTGTTCTGACGTTTGCTTTTCCCGAGATTTAGAATGGCCTACTGCCTACAGACTAAAGGCGTTCATTTATGCCACATGATAAAAATAAATATCACACTTGCTGAAAGGTAGCAAGCAATTTTGTGATCTGAAGAAGAATGAGGTAAAAAATAGTTACATTCACGTACTTAATTTAGTAACAGAAATGTTGTGTGTACTTATTTAGAACACCTGAAATTTAATAAGCAGAAAATAGGGATTTTATTTTTTAGGATCAAGCTGTATTCCCAATGCATAGTGAATGCTTCTCTCAACTTAAAAATCTTAAACTTGCTTTTATTTTTCTACAGGTCTAATGTTAACATTTCTTTCAACTAAGTGTTTCTTTCTCTGAATTTTTTTTTCTTCCCTTTGGTGTTTCCATTTATTCCTAATAACTCTATTGATCCAGTCAGGAGGGCATGATGTCAAATCCAATTAAAAGGCAGTATGGGCTAGGTACCCTGGCTCATGCCTGTAATCCTAGCACACTGGGAGGCCGGGGCTGGTGGATTGCCAGAGCTCCTGAGTTTGAGATCAGCCTAAGCAAGACTGAGACCCTGTCTCTACTAAATATAAAAAAACTATTGGCTCAGAGTCTGTGGCTCAAGCAGCTAAGGCGCCAGCCACATACACCTGACTGAGCTGGCGGGTTGGAATCCAGCCTGGGGCCACCAAACAACAATGATGGCTACAACAAAAAATAGCTGGGCATTGTGGCAGTCGCCTTTAGTCCCAGCTACTTGGGAGGTAGAGGCAGAAGAATCGCTTAAGCCCAGGAATTAGAGGTTGCTATGAGTGGTGATGCCACAGCACTCTACCAAGGGTGACAGCTTGAGGCTCTGTCTCAAAAAAAAAAAAAAAAACCAAGCTGGGCATTGTGGCAGGCACCTATAGTCCCAGCTACGGGGAGGCTGAGCAAGAGGATCAGTCGACCCCAGGAGTTGGAGGTTGCTGTGAGGCATGACGCCACAGCCCTCAACCCAGGGCACAGAGTGAATTTCTATCTCAGAAAAAAATAGTGTGATTTGGTGACTTGGATCCAATGCCAGTTACTGCCACGTCTCAACCATGTGACCTTCAGCATATTGCCCAGTTTCTCAGGCTTCACTTTTCTCATATGAGAAATGGTGAAAACTGTACTTAGCTCTGGAGTTTTCTAAGAGCAGCAGACACTCTGAAACATCTCGCACGTGGCATGGTGAACACTCAACAGCAGGCGGGCCAGCCCTGCTGCTCTCTGCCTGTGCCCGTCCACACACTGCGGCTCTCTGCCTCTGCCTGTCCACACAAAGCCCCCCCTTGCTCTGCAGTCCCCTTATCATGCTTTCACTTTGAGCTTTCTTGTGGATATTTGATGCAGTAACACTTCTCAACATACACTTTTGTATGCACTGAATCCCATCTGGGGCTGCCTATACCTCTGAGAGAGAGAAGGATTTTGATCTGTTTAAGATTGACAGAAAAGCTGCATGTATCTGTGGCAACCTTGCACAAACTAACAAAACTATCAAGTTTTTAAAAGTGAATCTGGAATTTTATTAGGTATTTTTGCCCCCAATACACACCACTTTCATGAGAGCAAGGATGCTGTTTGTTTGGTTGTTTGAGTGCTGTGTTCTACAAAATGTAGACGATCGATAAGAATAAAATGCCAATATTCTGATGCTGCTCAGAAAGTCTGATTAACGTATGTCCAATACATGTTTTTTTAAGACTATAGCTTGCTTATATAAAAACATGTCAACAAAGTCCAAACACATCTCACATTATCCTCTTTCTCTCTCACCTTCTAAAAGAAGCCCATGGCTCAAGCCCAAGCTCCAATCAATCATGTCTTTGATTTTTATTTATGGAATATAGGAACCAGGTCTATATACCTTGTACCCAGTATAGAGTTTTTGTTTTGTTTTTACTCATCATTATTTAATAAATTATTTAGATAGTGGTGATAGCATTCAACTCATAAATATCTATAAAATCCACACTAATTAAATGTATGTTGATTTTCTATGAGCACAGCAAGATTATATTTTGCTTAGGACAAATCTTGGTATATATTTGAAGCATTTTCTCCTGAGTGCTTCTGTCCTCATATCGAATGACAGAGATTAACTCTTTTCTTCACAGTTCAACCCCTGATGTCCTGCAGAAGTGATGCATCTGCCACTTCAGACATCTCTCTCGTCACTCTAAACTTGCAAAGGGTTCCTACGTGCTACTTTTTATAAATGAGAAATTATGCAAAAAATTCTGTCTAATGAAGAATTTAAATCATGATATCTGGACAAGAAACTATAACATTTTTTTTTTATTTGTTTCCACAACCTCTGAAAATTTGCACTTAAAATTGGAGGGATTCCTCTCCTAATCCTTACATTAAGAATACCTCTTGAAATATTTGAAAAGAAAAGAAGGTAAGCATGAATTTGAAAGTAATAAGCTAAGTTTTCAGACATAAAGACATTCCATTGGGAAATAACTTGCCAACGATCCCCGCAGCTTCCATGGACCCCTACAAAGAACGCTAGACATGGAATATACTCCTCAGACTTCTGTGCCTGATGAACTCTTAGACCTCGGATCCTTGTCACGAGCTATCACATGAGTGGCGCAAGTCCAGAGGATTCTGGGCCATCCAAAGAAATGTTTCTCCCCTGTTCTCACTTCTGCTCAGTCCAGTAGACTTCTCTGGCTCCAATTTAATCCCCTCCAAAATCTTCCCAAGAGTAGCAGAAAGGGAGAACTATTTAAAATAAAATATAGATGCAAGATGGAATGAGGTCACGGATTGGTCTCAGCAATGTGATAATAAGAGCAACATAATCTTAAATTGAATTTAAGAGCAATAACACCAAAGAGCAGACAAAGGAAACCATGTATCATGCAGACCTACTATGTTACCATGGTGTAAAGATCACAGGAAATACACTAAGTTTAAGAAGCATCATGGGATTACTCGACAAATTGGAGTCAGACCCCATGGAATGGTTTTTAGCAAACTACTCAGTCTGGGACTTCCTTTTACTGTTAGCAACATGAACATTCAAGATTATCCTGAGAATTGTGTGGGCTAATATAAGTAAGCACGGTTACAAAGATAAGGTCTCAATGATGGTGTTTTTATCTTAACTACAGAATAAGACTAACTAGAGTCTTCTAGAAATTTCTGTCTGCCTCCCTTGTAAATTAATATGCATATGCTATTAGCTCATCATTGCTAAAATCAAAAGCACTTCAGCAAAGAGCTCTTACAATCTTCTAGAAAGTACTGACATATTTAGAGTATGGAAACTTTCTTAATGTTTATTGCATTTGACGCAGGCTATCAAATAGAAACTCTGCAGCTCTGAAAAGATTGTTTGTTCACCGACAGTTCAAAGAATTCCTTTCCCTTTTAAGAAGAGTTTTAAAGTCGTTTGTGCATTATTCAAGTTGCCTTAAAAAGACACGTAACTGTCATGGCATATATAGTCTCTTTCTGAAACATAAACAAACTACAAAGAGATGGATGGTTGGGCCTTAATGTTTTTAGAGAATTTTTTATCCAAGTAATATCTTATGTAAGCAACCAGAAACGCATGAGTGATGTGTGGAGTGCCTAACATTGCATTTTAAAGCTGACAGTAAATGATGGAAAGAAGTAGGTGCTGTGAGGTGTTAGTGTTGCCATTAATAAAAGGAGAATGTGACTCTGACTAACTTAGTGTGTGGATGTGATGGCCACTTTTCTAAAACTAATGGAAAGCAAAAAGCTTAGATTATGAAACCAAGGATGCTTGCTCAAAGCATATTAACCCAGAAAGATGACACAAGGGTTAACATTTTGCCTGACTTTTTTTCATTTTTAATTTCAATTCTTTTATTTGGTCAGATTTTTTTTCAATTCATTTTATCAACTGTCCCATTACCAGAATATAGCCAATTTTACCAACCTTATTTCCAAACAGATGCTAGAGATGGTGGTTGATGAAAATCCGTTTTAGAATCATTATCAAGACAATCTATTTTAGTAATCATATTGACTTTATATTCCTATTTAAAACAACAGCACTGCCTCTTTAATTTGTGCCCCTAACCCCAGGGGCAGGGCATGGGGCCCACCCTCGAGGGCCAGCTTATTTGTTTAACCTTTCCACTTTTTCTTGGCTATTAAATTCTAGAGTTGTGCTTAAATTGAAATTTATTCAAAACTCGGAGAGACCATGCGCCGTCTGAAAGAAGAGGACTCTCCCACTGTCAGCTTTCAGTATCAAACCCTTCGCCCTTCTCCTCCGGGAAGTGCCCCGTTCACTCACTCTGTGCCTCCCTTAAGGGTGAGCCCCATGCCCTGCCCCTGGGGTTATGTAGACGATTCCTCATAAACTTGACTTACCAGCCCCACTCGCAGTCTGCAGACACTCTTCCCTTTCCAAGGCGGAGCTCCAGGCTGATGGGAAGGTGAGTCCCAGCTCTGCCTTCTGTTACCCTGCTGGAAAGCATCCCAAGCCAGGGAGGATGGGGGAGAGGGAAGACCCTTTGTAACCTCAACCACTTACTGATTCTTATTCTAGCGAAAGAAGGAAGAAAGCCCAATGCTAAATTCTGCCTTTTCCACCAGTTTTACTGCTGTTAAAACTCTTCTCTGACATGTGTTGACATCAGCAGCAGGGAGACCACCAAAGTGCCCTGCCCTAGTGAGTTCTCAGCCTATTTATGTAACTGACCTGATTTAATAATGCAAGTATTTGTTTAATTTGCATCCTTAATATCCCTGCCCAGGTCTTTATCACCTGTATTAGACTGCAAATAATACACAGCTGGGATCAGATCGACTCTACTTTACTTTGCAAAGCTATTGGCCCAGAACCAAATGAGAGTCTTAAAGTAAATGCTACTTTGGGGCTGCCAGTGGTTTCTGAAGAGCCCCATTAAGAACTGCAATCAAGGTTGGAGCCCACCTGCCATTCAGCTGCAACGTCTCTGCTACCAGGTTTCTACCAAATTCGAATGAAACAACACAAAATGCAGCTGAAATCTTTTAAATGACCTGCCTAACATCCACAGCCCATTAAAAGAGGCAGCCTGAGTCACAGGCTAAGGGTTCCAAAGAGTCCCTTTTGTCACAGATGATAAAACAACAGAAATCCAGTAGGTATAATGGTTCTGTGCAGAATTACAGAGCTAATTGGCAGACATCTCTTGAGGCTCAGGTTTTGCCTGAGCAAAATAAATGATGGAGAAGTTAAATTCAAGAAGGTAAATTCTAAGAAAAGAGTGAACAAAACAGAAATATATACAGACATCAGCCATGGCCTTTCCTAAAATTATTCTTTCATATGCTGATGCTTATATGACAGCATTGATGCCTCCAAATGATTGGAACACACGTTCAAAATGCATCATTCCTACAGAAACCAAAATCGAGTTAGTCTGAAGCTCAGAGTTTTAGACATGTAACTCCAGATGTAAGCTTCACTCTGCATACATTTTGTGTAACAAAAATAAAAAGAGTTGCATTAAATCCCAGGATATATGTTACTCTGAAAAAGCTCTCTCTGCTGCTATCATGAGGCTCATTTGTTAAATTATAAGCTAAATGACTGAAAGCTGATGGCCATCGTGAACGAGGACATCAAATTTCACAAACTACAGAAGATCTGGTACCACCTACCCCAGAGGGGGATGAGGAAATGCAGACCTCGTTAAGTGGCTCTGTTCAAAAGCGTGTAGAAAGCGTGAGGATGTGGCTGTATATACTATAAATGGGAGGTGGCTGTATATGCTATAAATGTTGTGACCTATATGCCGACTGGATTCATTGTTTCATTTTATTTATGTCACTGTTATGACTAGAAAAGTACTGAGAACTTGTGGAAGACAATTAGAAGAATAAAACACTAAAAGTACTTATAATCACTGTATCAGGAGACTATTATCAATATACAGCTGTCTTTTCCTACAGTCATAGATATATGTATCCATATATAATCATATATATTCATAGATATGGATAAATAGCAGAGAGATTTAATAAGGCTTATACAATGTTTTCATCTTTTTTTCCAAATAATGTTTACATGGAAATATGTTATATGAAAAACATGATATTTGGGTAGCTACCATTGTACATAAGCTTATTTGTTTAACCTTTCCACTTTTTCGTGGCTATTAAAATAATGCTACAATTGGGGACAGCACCTGTGGCTCAAAGGAGTAGGACGCTGGCCCCATATACCAGAGGTGGTAGATTCAAACCCGGCCCCAGTCAAAAAAAATAAATAAATAAACTGAAAAAAATTTTTAAAAAATGCTACCATTAGCAATACTTTACAAAACTCACATGTTTATTTAATCAATTCAGTTGCCAGAGTTTTCTCCTTCATGTTCCAAGTGTAAGCTGTATACAAGTGCCTTTGTTTGCTATTGTCTATTGCTTTACTAGCTTATAATACTAGTTCTAATAACTTAGCTACCAGGCACCATATCTTCACAATAACTTTACAAGATGGTACTGCCATTATATGGTATCATCTTTAAAGAAAAAATATAACTAAGCCATAGCAGAACCCACCGCAATTTTTGTAAGGTCACAAAATTAACACAGGGTGGATAAGATGTTGGAACCCAAAGTCTGACTCCCAGGGCCGTGCTCTGAATCATTGAAGTACATCGTTTCTTTAAATCAGGGGTCCTCAAACTTTTTAAACAGGGAGCCAGTTCACTGTCCCTCAGACCATTGGAGGGCTGGACTGCGGGCCCCAGGACAAGTCGGCTGCTAAGCAGGACAGGCAGCAGTGGCAAAAACACCCCGCAGGCCGGATAACTGTCTTAGGCGGACCTCGCATGTGGCCCGCGGGCCATAGTTTGAAGACGCCTGCACTAAATCACAGAATTATGTATTTGTTAAGCATGTTATTTTAATATAATCCCCATTTTTAAAAACAGAAGTAAGAACAGGAATGTTGATGTATTGGATGACAAACAGGAAAAACAATATCCAGGAGAAAACAGTCACAGTGATTCGATTCCCTCATTCCAAGAGCCGTGTCCTCCCACACGGGATGACTGTCCCACTCATCCTCTCGTAGAGTGACAAAGTGTTGTGCTCATATTTTTTGAAAGAATGACTGGAATACAAAGGCTTAAGTTTAAGGAGTGCATAGCAGATACCTTGATTCCCACGTGCTGAACAGTCATGGTGTGATGAGAGCAGAGCTAAATTCGAACTTGACCCTCGACTAGATGTGATCACAGAACTGACACTTCCCTAAGTGCTGCATCGCTAATCTGAAAACGGGATCCCTCCTGTTGTTGGGAGGATGAAATCAAATACGGTGTATAACATACCTGGTGGTGCCTAATACGTACTAAGTGATTTGTTTTCTCTCCTCAGCCTTGCTTCCCTCAACAAAAGCAAACAAATAATAAAAAACCCTTCTTGCAAGCAATATAGTCGGAAGTCTAAGCTTTTATAATATAACTATTAACATCTTGTTCAGAATAAAGTCCTCTGGGAATTCCACTTGAAATGAACCTGGGCTCCCCTGAAAAATGTCCAGCCATCCTTTCTTCCTGCTTACTGCACAGATGACGCCCTCTGAGTGTTCCCCCAAGTGATTCTTTCCCACATTTACATCTCTTGGTAACAGACTCCTTTGGGGCTGTGCTGCTACCCAGGGATCAAGCCTAAAGCTATGTCCTGGCATGATTTAATATATCAGGGAGGAAGTTTTAAGCATGGTAAATAATAATTACAAGCATCATTAAAATATATAATGGACACAGCTTTTCACAGATTAAATAATAAGCATCTTTCCTTTCTGCACTCTGCTCAAATCATAGTCCCTACTTAGACCACCTGCTACAGGAAAAAATAACAGGCAATTATTGCAGCATTATCCAGACATGTCAGCTACTGAGGAATAAATAACATATTTATCTTTTTAAAAGTATGCAGCAGGTTTGGGGAAAAGAATCACTTGAACAGCTGGCACCAGAGTTACCCTCAGGGAGAATAGTCTTTGTTAAGGAAAATACCTGGAGAGACTATTTGAAGCCGGGTGAGTGTGACCTAAAGGAACGTTGCATGTGAAAAACTACAAAAGCAACTGCTGATGGCTGCTCATGAGATGCTGTAGAATGTGGAGGGTCAGCCAGCAGCGAGAGGGCAGGGGCAGTGGACAGCAATAGGACAGGGGGGTGGGTCATGAAGAAAAGGAGGGCGGTTTCAAACAAATGCCTGTGGCAGGAAAGACAAGACAATAACGGGGTCCGTGTTTGGTGACACCGTTCTCCACACCACTGTCTTATTTGAATGGTATTTCTTATTGCACATCGAAGTACACAAAAGTATCTACTTTAAACACAGGAAAATAAGAACAGCTCCAGGAGCTAAGGAAAAAGGAAAGCTAGAGGCCTGCAGGAATCTGAAACAGATCTAGAGGTAGCATTAAAACATGAGCTCCTGGGAAAGAACAGAAATTGTGGGGAAGACATTGAACTTCCTCTGGAATAACGGAGTGGAGCGTGGGAGTCGACTCAATGTACATTTCTAGGGAGCCTAACATCATGGTTCCAGGAATGAGCAGAGGCAATGCCCAGCACAGAGCGAAACAGGAGCAGGGGAAAGAGGCACTGCCCCCGGGGCTCAGGGAACTGGATTTGGGTTCATCTGTTTCTACTACCACTCTCTTTTCTCCTTTTCTTTTTTCTTTCCAAGTACTTGAGTTTCAGTAGTAACATTTTCAAAAAGGCAAATGTAAAATAAAAAAAAAAAAAATAGCCACAATGCCTGGCTATTTTTTGGTTGGAGTTGTCATTGTTGTTTAACAGGCTGGGGCTGGGTTTGAAACCAGCCCTGGTATATGTGGCCGGCACCCTAACTACTGAGATACGGGCACCAAGCCAACTTTAAAAGAATTCTAATGAAAAATTCTGGTGAGTCTCATCAGAACTGAGTTTCCTGGGAGCAGCCTGCATGCTCAGGTGACAGGCAAGTGCTGCCCCACGGCCTGTGCTACCATCACCCCTGGAGTGCCTTTTGGAATTTAGAAATGTGCAGTGATGAGGAGGCAAGAGTGGCCCCTCCTGAAAGCCCCATTCAGCAGCCTGGCACAGTGGGACTGTGTCCAGCCAATATTCTAGCATGTTCTGTCCCCGCCCCCACCATTCCTCTGACTGACGACTTTGCCACTGTCATGGACAGCCCCATTCCTCTTCCCTTCGAGAGTGCCCACTTCCCATCTCTCGGCACCTGAGCCTTGACCATCGTCTCGCCATGAGATGATTCACCTCGCCTTGAAATCTTGGACTCTGCCTTTCCCCTTTATTCCACTACTAGTCTGCAGCCAGCTTCACGGTCACAATACAGTTCCTCCTCCACAGGTCCCCTGAATGGTTTGCGTTTCCCAGATCCTACCTGTTCTTCTACCTGTTTATTCCACATACATTTCTTTGATGATCACTGAAAATGACTCCCTGCCAAAGTACTTCTCCAGATTTCTCACCTCTCCCAGCCGCAAATCTCTCTACTTCCAAAAGCTGCAGCACCTGTCCATCTAGACGTCTCCCCAAATAACACAGCATCTATACGTCCCAAACAGTGGTGCAACAGGATGACCTGGCCAAGAGATCCTTTCTCCAGAAGCACCTCTCACACCACACCAGAGAAACAAAGTCATAGATTTGCAGCACTAAAGCAGTGTCTTCTTCTCGCTGCATAACGGCCAACGAGCCCCCCATATGTGACATTTCAGAAGACACCCCAAATGTTAATCTTGCCTCTCCTCTTGTCCCTACCTCTTATAGGTTATGTCATAAGCAACCTGAGCCACCATATTTAGAAATGAGTTTGTCTTAATGTTAGTTGAGTGCCTATAACAATAATTGATTTCCTTTTCCTTCTAAAGAATTGTATCTTTATTGCCCCAACGCTTAGTGCTCCGTAGTGATAAGTTAATTGAATGACTCTCTGGACAGCTTTCTCACACCAACATCTAACTCCAACATTTAGCTCTAGCTCAGCTGCTAACAGCTTCCTCAATTTGTGCTTTTCAATGCTGTACTTCTCAAAAATGCACTCCACACACTTATGCAGTCTACAAGAAACCTGTTCTTAAAAATGATTCTCATAATCAAATAAATGTTAGAAACATTGCATGCCCTCTTTTGGAGATTCATTCTGAACATTCATACAATAAATGCTCTGACAAGTCCTACAATTAAAAACAAAAAAAACCTCTCTAATTTGTTCATGCAAATGTTTGCCAAATATTCTTGTCTATGGATCCCTTTTCTCAAGTTGTAATTATGAATAGCTGGAAAAAGTTGGGGCATAGATTACTTATGTTAAAACTGGTCATGGCTTCCACACAATAGATGTTTATCTCTTTCCCTGAGAAAGCATAAGATTTGACATTAAGTTGGTATGGAGGGTTCAAGGCATGAGGGACCAGGTTCCTTCTCCCTTGCTCCTCCACAGTCCTCAAAAGCCAACTGTTTATTCTATGACTGTCTAGCTTCTGCCATCACACTCATGATCCACCCAATGGAAACAAGAAAAGCAGGGGACAAAAACCACATCTTCTATTGCAAGCATATATTCTGGGAATTGTTCACATTATTTACATTCATATTCTATTGGCCACAGCTTGATCACATGACCACAGGTAGCTGCAAGGGAAGCTAGGAAATATAGTCTTTAGAGAAAAGGTCACATGCTCAGCTAAAATCTCTATTACTGCAGAGGAAGATGAGACTACAGAGTTGCAGAGAGCTGGGAGTCTGCAACAACAGCTACAGAACCCGTCTGGAAACATGTTGGCCCAAAGACTTAATGAATGTAAATATTATGGAGGATGCATAGTAAGTGACCCAGAAGAAAGAGTTCTAAAAGCATTATCAAACATTCCGAGAGGTCACAGTAAAATACCTTGCTTTGCCATAAATGTTGTTTTTGTCTCTTTTAGATTTAGTATAGATTCTAGCCATTCTTAGAAAATTTATTTATGAAGCATTTTTAAACAATTATTTTCAAGGATTTATATTGAACTATATCTCTAAATTTATGGTCAGCCATAACCATTCTTTATTTAAAAATATAATCAAAATTACTCCTCTCTAATGAGCTATTAAATTACATTAAATCATTTATTTCATGCCCTAATCCTTAAATTCAGGTCTGTCTCTCATCCACTATGTAACCTTCGGTGGGTCAGTTAATCTCTCCGAGTCTCAATTTCTGAGTGCCATTTTTTCTGTAATTGTAAAGATGCCCATTGCAGTGCTGTCATGGGGTTTAAATGGCGCATTACACACAGATGGCAGCATGTGGCGGGCAGTAACTGTGGACACTGACTTTCACCTGCAAATGGAGGAAGTAGAACTAGAAGATCTTTAATGTTTTATGTTTCTTCACAGTGAAGGGTGGGTGTTGCAGAAGCAGTCCTGGCTCTAGAACTTCAGAAAACACTGCAGGAGATTGGTGCCTTTTCCTTTCCAAAGAGAGAGCAGTTTTCTGACATGTACTGACAGCCTGGGTATCATCTCCAAGCCTAGGAAACAGGTCTTACATACACAAAAGTGCATCTCAGGTATTATGGCCAGAGTGTCTCCAAATCTCCACCCTTTGACAAAGAACAATTATTATCAGACTTTAAAAGATTGTTTTGACCTATTCAGGGCCCTATGAGGATCTCAACGAAGGAAGTCTTCAGTAACATTTCATGACTAAGAAAATGACTGAGAGCTGCTGGATCAATAAGGCAGAACCTAAGGAGGATGAATGTGGCGGAGTCCTAATGAAAACATTCTCTGGTAACCTATACTCTGACCAGAGTTTAACCTTTGCACAAGAAGAACAATCGAGGAAGCAACAATACAGTGACCTCTCGTTACAATTTCCTCATTTAAAAAAATCATGAAATTGGACTAGATGCTCTGCTAAGATATTTTTGTACTCTAAATTTTTTAGAAACCAAGATTTGATATTAATTTTGGTGTAATTTTTTAGATAAACTACAACTATGAATTAGGTACAGAAACCCACACAAGTGCATAAATCAGCTGTAAAATAAAAAAAAACATAAAACTAAAGCATTTCAGGGAGAATAAGAAGCATAAATGCTTAATCATCATTTTAATGTGAACAATCGTACTTTAAAAATTGGTGGGACCACACCTACAGTGCATCTTACAAGGGTACATGTGAAATTTACTAAGTGTAGAATATAAATGTCTTAACACAATAACTAAGAAAATGCCATGAAGGCTTTGTTAACCAGGTTGATGAAAACATTTCAAATTATATATAAAACCAGCACATTGTACCCCGTGATTGCATGAATGTACACAGCTATGATTTAATTTAAAAAAAATTAAAATATATATTTAAATGTCATTTCTTACCAACTTACATACAAAGAAGACTCAAAATAATTAAGCACCAGTCCTTATTACGTGTTTAAGCCTCTGTCTCTCTCACACTCTGATTTCCTCTTCTCCATCTCCATCACTCTCGCTCTCTCTCCCTGTCTGTCTTTCTCACTACTTTGAGCTTCCAAAAGGAAAGAAAGAGGGTCACCCAAGGAGTAAAAGAAATTTTAAAAAAGAACAAATCTAGGAAGACCCTATAATTGAATGTTTATTCATTTAGAAATTAGTTATAGAACCCATCCACTTGTACCTTTCTAATGTCAGAGGAATTGTTTATATAGCAAAGGATAATACACGTGACTCTATAATAATTAATACCTTTGGTGGTTCGATGGATGTTCTGGGTACCCAGGTAAATACTATACTTTTGGCTATGTATGCTGCCTCAAGGTGGATTTTAGTATTTCCTTAAGAAAAATTTCTGGAATATGTGTATGTCATATTCCTGGTAACTTTTTTGGATATAATAAAAATATAGAAAATTAACTTTCTTGGAATGATATACGTGCATGGATTTTAGGAATCAGATGAACTAACAGTTGGTGGGATAAATGCTAGTTAGGGCTTATATCAATAAACCTGGCTGTCCAATAACTAGAAGGATCCACACCAGTAAGAATTGATGCTACACAGTCTGTGCCCTGAGTTCTTCCCTACTTTGATATTGTAAATGAGTATACTGCTTTCCAGTAGTTCTAATGATTTTCCTTCACAGATTGTTTTAGATCTTCATTTAGTCAGTGAGTAAGCCAAGTCTTTGTGAACTAGCCAAAATAATACTTTGATGATTTTTAGTACTTTGATAGCACTTAATTAGTATCCGGCACTGTTCTAAATATTCTAAACACTTCTAACTTCCAATAGGATCTCTATTAATTGTGTTCCCATTTTGCAAATGAAAAATGGAGGCAAAGAGAAGGTAAATAATGTGCCCAGAGTTGCAGTAGTCTGGGACAC
>NW_003852429.1:11237102-11326731 GCF_000181295.1 Otolemur garnettii
TGGTCTTGGCCTCCTAAAGCATCCTCTGAGCATAAAATGGGTCTTGTTGTTTAAGACAGGCTCCCACTTTATAGATAGAGGTAAGCAAGCTCATCAACGGATGTTTTGTCAATAATTTACAGGATTAGGGTTCCCCAGCGATCACTGCATGTGCTCCCAGCTGTGTCCACACCGTCTCTCCCGCATGCATTGTGAATGCTCACTAATCAACACCACCCTTCCCTTCCTTCCTGCATTCTCTCCAGACCCCTGGCCCACACCAATCTGCCCTCCCTTGAATGAAATCTCCCCTTGCCCACAACTTGTCCACCACATAGGAATTGATCAAGTTCCACCTCTTCCAAAGAAACTCCTTTCCTCTTAATGACTTAAATAGCTGCAGTATTTATCATCTGTATATGTGACTCTGACACATATTTCATTGAAGTGTTTTTGTTTTTCTGCATCTGGGAATTCTCTGAGGCCAACGACCACACAGTATTAATTTTACCCCTCACAATGCACCTCATGGTGTTTTGCTTATACAAATTGCCTAATGGAGACTTGCTAAGTGAATGTAGCAATGAAGGTCATAATTTATGTGTTATGCTACTTTTTCCATTAGCCCCGTATTTGTAGTGTACAAAAAATTGTTCAATATATCTTTATCGATTAATGAATTACATCAATGTTGAGAAATTGTTTGTAGTATTATAACAAAAAAATCATAAGCCTAATCTAGTACTTGTTATTTAAAATAAATAATATTGAATAATATGCGTCTAAGGCACTTTCTGTAACTCTACAGAAGCCGCACAATCCCTAGGATTCACTCTTGAAGAAGGAAAACTCTTCTTTCTTCTCTCAGGTCTGGTGAGGACAGAACTCATCCCTGGTCAGTCTTCTCTATCTCTCACATATAGTGGACAATAGTTGTAAAATCCGAGTTTTAGTAGTGATAACAATTAGGAAGAGGACCACTAACTCCAGGACACATTCCGTTGCATAGATGGATTTGGGTTTTGCTGTGACCTTTCTATAAATATTGTACAGCATGTTTGCAGGTACTATGTCTGGTGTTATGCCAAGAGTATGAAATTAAATATGATTTGAGCTGAGATATCAGAGTCACCTTAGTTTATGACACTATTTGGATATAATCACTATTAATATATCTGTCTAATAGGAACTGCTTAAAAGGTAGGCATGCAATTTGGTGGGTAATTCTTTGTGAAAACATTTGTATTAATGCCATGACTTTTTTTTTCCTTCTCTTCCTCAAAATGTTTAAACTTGTATTTTACTTAAATTTTAGATCAAAACACTAGGGCAGGTCACATAACTTATATCTTCACTGTGAGAAAATAACTTAGTTTATCACATTTCTAATACAGAGTGTTTAATTTTTTTTTTAATTTTTTTTAATTGATAAAGAGTCTTACTCTGTTGCCCAGGCTAGAGTACAGTGGTGTTAACCTTGCTCATAGCAGCCTCCAATTCCTGGGTTTAAGCGATCCTCGTGCTTCTGGACTACCACCAGGCCAACAGGATGCCCAGCTAGTTTTCTATTTTTAGTAGAGATGAGGTCTTGTTCTTGGTCAGGCTGGTCTCTAACTCCTGGGCTCAAGGAATCCTCTCACCTTGGCCTCCCAGAGTTCTAGGATTACAGGTCTGAGCCACCTCCTACCTGAATGTTTCATTTCTAAACTGTTCTTGCTTTTAACATGAATAGCCTAAAAAGATGCAATGAAGAAGATGCAATGTATCAAATGAAATTTTTAAAATGAAAGACATAAAACTATTATTGTTATACATATTGCTCCATGCACTTCCCTATTAAACACCCCTCTTTATGACAGACCTGTCCCGTCTGGATCCTTCTTTGACTGCCTGAGTCCACCACTTTACCTTTGTCTTCCTACCACTTGAGCACATTAGAAACCCTCCTCTTGTTATTCCAAGCATAAAATGTGGTGCTTAGCACACAGTAGGCACTCAACAACTGTTTGATCAATAAATAAACAAGACTCTTTTGAAGCCACACAAATGAACTAAAATCTTCTGAGGATGGATGATAAAAGCATCTGCGCCAGACAATAGTCTTTGAAGTTGAAACTGTCTAGGAATCTAAAAATTCAAAGGCTCCTTTACGTTACCCTGACATTTTATTTCACATCAGTGCCACTTTGAAACAATGATTTTATCTTTTCTAGCTTTTTCATTTCTTTGTCATGATCAGAAAAGACTAACAAGTAGTTCTGTTTATGTAATCCTGCAGACCAAAGCCTCCTGCAAACACATGGAAATGACCAGCCACGATTCAGTGGACAGCCGTGGTCTCAATAATTAACAGGAAAAGGGGTTCAAAGATCTGGCTTTGCATTAATTCTAAAGGCAGATGAAGATATTAAGCTATTTTTTTTTTACTATTACATAATAATATTCAGAGAATTAAAACAAGTACTTTGGATGTCTTAGAAGGAAAATATTATGCTCATACATTTTAAGTAGTCCTTTCATGATACACACAAAAATACTTTTTGCATACTTATGGAGTAAAATATGTCATCGACCTTTCACATATCTCTACAGGTGATGTCTTTTCCCATTTTAAAAGTTTGTATGCAACATTTTTCTCTATACCTATGTGTCTTTTTTTTTTTTCCCAAGTGCTATACCACTTAAGTGCCAAGGTTAGGAAGCACTTGGTGAAGGCCTGGGCCTTATGAGGTATCATAAACTGATTTCTTGCCTCTTTGCCTTACAGAACCTTCAATACCAAAGCAGTTCAGTTAGAAAGTCCTCAACAATTAGGATTACTAGAATGACGTTACTAATTACAATCTGTTCCTCATTTCTTGAGTGTGGTCTCTTGTGAGCCCTGGAAAGAATTAAACAAAAAGTGATGAAGGTTTTCACATTAGGGAGTACCAGCTTGCCTCGTCATACACATTCATAGATTTACACACCAGTCCTGCCCGGTCTTTCCCCCATGCTTGATTTTAAGGGTGTGATAATATGATAAATATCTTTGTAACCCATTAGAAAACCCTTTGATAAACTCTTTGGTAAAGGGCTACAATGAAACAGGTTAGCCTTAAAGAGCTCTCTGATGTAACCACTCAAGTTGGACATTGTAACATGAAAACAGCCTTTGGCAATACTTAAAAGAATGAGCATGGCTACGTTCCATTAAAATTTTATTTCAATGTCAATATATCTAAATTAAATTCATATGATTGTTCATGTAACACAAAATATTATTTTTATTAAGCAATAATAATAGTAATAATGCAAAGAAAGTAGCATTCACATTGTCGGATAGAAGTATGTCTATTAGAGAATACTTTGATCAGTCAACTTCTTATTTTCTAACTTCTACTTATCTAAAACAAAACAAAATACTATTCTTATGTTTCTTTCTATCTTAGCTTGTGGGCTACACAAAGACAGGTGGGGGAGAGCGTTGCATCTGACTTTAAACCTCAGGAGAGCAGATTCTGTGTCCTCTTTCATTTGTTGCCACAGGTTCAGGCCTTACATCAGGCACCGTACACCGTGGGTCCTCTGCGCATGTCTGTGGGAGGAATCGCTGCTAAATAACTTACAGTCCTCTTAATGTCAGGGTCGCCTTATGTATGTGCCAGTAAATTTATTGATACTTTCTCCCTTTCTCTAAGCCTCCAGTAAAGTTAAAATGCATTAGCCTTAAAGATGTAAGTTATTTTTGTTAAGTTCAGGATATTTAGAAAGTGACCTATTTGTCAACGGAAATCTCATTTCAGTTAAGCTATATGGTGTCATGGACTGAGTACTTCTGCCCCCCGAAAATGTGTATATTGACATCCTAATCTCCAGAGTGACGGTACTAGGAGGTGGGACCTTTAGGCAAAGATTAGGTCCTGCAGGTGGAGCCCCAAATGAAACTAGTGCCTTTATAAAGAAAACCCTACGGAGCTGCCTCAGAACTCTCCCCTTGTGAGGATCCCCTCGTACAAAGCCGGAAAGGTGCCCTCACCAGGCACCCAGCTGGTGCCTTCATCTCAGACCTCCCAGCCTCCAGAACCGAGGAATAAATTTCTTCATGGTATAACCATGAAGAAATAAATCCACTTCATGGTGTTTCTTTTATAGCAGCCTGAGCAGACAGGGACAAATGGTAGCAAGCCACACAGCACACTGCTAATCACTGCTGCTGCCTTCCCAGTGTGGCCTCTGCGTGTAATTGTCAACCACCACTTAGGTTGAGGGGAGCATATCTCGGGCCCTCTGGACCTGATCTACTTCAATCTCGTGCCAACTATCAATTTTTCCACTAAATTCTAGTGCTGCGCCTGAGCCCAGCCCTCAATATAGCATCGTATCCCTCTGCAGGTGCAAGCTTGGCTGTGGTTTTCAGCTTTGGTCCGGAGTGAGTGATAGAGTACAAGCCTGAGCGACAGCCTTGCATGCGGCCACAGCCATCACCCCTGCCAGGGCAGTTTTACTGTCTTGTCACTCCACAGTCTTTCCTTTAAGTCATATAGTCATTTCCACCCTATGCTTTTATCACTGACCCCTGTCACAGCTACCGTGGCCTCAGAACGACATCTGCAACAGAGAACAACCCCGTGTTTGCAAGACCTATGCTATGGATTCATGCATATGTTTTAGAATCAAATATAAATTATATAACCAGCAGCATGTGGAAAAACAATGTTATTCTTTTCCTCTTTGCATCACTTTTGTGTAAAAAGAAAAACAACAAAACAAAAAGCATTAAAATTGAGCGACAGTATTTTGCAGGAGGGAAGCTGCATATTTTCTTGTGCCCGACTGTTGCACTTTGCTAAAAAGCACGATTGATACAGATTTTCAGGCTTTTCAGTTACAGAATGTAATACTTATTTAACTGCCAACTAACTCGAAATAACCTTATAAATCATCTACATTCCTGTGGGAACCATCATTTATAAGTCAAAAGTAGGCATTTTCTTCTTTACAAAGACCACCCTGGGCATTTTAGACCCGAGGCTGGGTTCTGCCTCGAGAGCCCAGCACCTGTACTTAGCCCTCCAGGAGAAGGCAGAGAGATGCAGACGAGGGACTTGCTAGCAGGCTGGGAAACCGTGGGGAGGAGCCTGCTCGGCGGTGCGAGGGGAGCCTAATGCAGCTCCTCTCTTCCCGGAGTCGAGTACACGTTCCCTACCCACCAAAGGAAATAAACAACTACACAAGGTGAAACCGAGTGATCAATAAAACTTTATAGATCCAGAAAGCCGCCGGCCACCACGCTGGGAAGCCTCACGTGCCCCCCTGCTGTACTGGGTGAAATGGCAGCCGAGGAATGAGGCTGGCCACAGAGAGAGCTCCGAGCCCAGCAGCTCCCGCGCCCCCGCCGGACTTCAGCGCGGGCAAGGTGCCTGCCCTGCCTGGCCCGCCGCTCCGGTTGCCGGCCTTCCGTCCCGCCTGCCCGCTGAGGCCCGGCTCGGCCTCTGCTGGGCAGAAACCCTGGCAGGGGGTAGCGGAGCAGGGGCTGCGAGGGGCCGCGGTGAGCCGCACGGTCACGCTGACCCCGCAGTCTCGGGACTCACCGGCCGCGTCTGTGGCCTGGACTCACCCTTTGCCCAATCCCAGCTGCTACAGAATGACCAGCCGACCAGGGCCAGCACAAGTCTGTTTTTCTGGTTTGCTTTTAATTATTTCACATCAATCTGTGCCCAGTACTAAACTAGCCTTGCTATTCTTGTGTCTTTTACCGTCCCCAAACTCTCTGATAGATGTTTGAAAACGGCATGCAGCCATTCCACTGGAGACCACCTGTGCACTGGGGGCCTTGTCATTGCTAAGAAAAGGGCTGCCTTTCGTGTATTTATTTACTCTTTTATTTATTTAGCAAAGGTGAAACCAAGTTTATGGAAGAAGAGAAAGATACGTTTACAGAACAAGAGCAAGATACAAGTTTCCCGAGAAAGATACAAGTTTCCCGAGTAAGATACAAGTTTCCCAAGCAAGTTATGTTCGCCAAAGACAAGGAATAAGCCCCTTTTTGCAACAAAAAAAAAGCTCTGGTTATGGACCGGGTTCTGCTTAATACCTTCTGGGTAGGCCTCGTTGATGGTCAGACACTATTACCATGGAACCACTTTGATGGACAGTTTAAGAATTTAACTGAATTGACAAAAACAGAACAGGGTTTAGAAAAGGTCAAATTCTAACTGCCAAACTCTTCCTAACGTCCATATTAATTTCCCCTAGAAATTAAAATGGACGATTGCAAACTGTTTTCAAAGCAGATTTTAATGCATTGTTCTTGAGGGTAATTTTTTTAGGATATTATTCCTAGAATTTCAGTGGAAAAGGAAAATGTGCAAGCAGTATCTTAAACAGTATCCACAGACATGATGAGGTAATTACATTTTTAAAGGACATAGACAGGGACATGGGCTGGTTCTGAACTCTCATGTATGAAGTATTTGCTACAGTATTGGAACCTACCTACTAAGGGCTTACTATACATGAAATTCTTCACTTTTCCTTTAAGGTTTTGGTAAGCTTTTATGATTTCTAAGTCAAAAGTTAGCAAAATATTATATACCAGACAAAATAAACCATTTTGTCTACAACAATGGGCCTAAGATCCAGCAGGCTGGGGAACATCTCTACACGAAAGCATGTTTAAAAATACAGAGCCAACCCACAGAATAAATAGCAGGGCAGGTGAAGTGTCTGCCGGACGGCAATGAGAGTTAGAGGGTGACATTGGCATCTCTTTTGAACACAGTGGGCCACGGTAGTGGTTCTGATTTCTTCTTAATTGGCACACGTGACCTTGGGCTCTGTTAGACTGAGGTCACAGCACTTCGTGCAGGAACCACGGATTTAAAGAGCCCTTAGAAGGTCTTCACAAAGCAGAAATGAAACCCATGTTTGCCCAACTCCAGCCTTTTGCTCCAAGTCTCTCCAAATCAGTGAAGCAACATTATTAACCCCCAGTTTTTCAAGCTGCAGCAAAAAAATCAGCCAATTGAGCTGCCTTCTCCCCAGCCCCACTGTCTGTCTCAGGTGTGTGCCCTGCTTCTCCCTCCCAACCAGCAGGCTCCTAGCTTCTTCCCCCAGAAATGATGGTGAAAGCCAGAGGTCAGGCATTCGAAATTGCCTGACTCCAAAGGCTCCTCTCCTCCGCCATGCCTTTTCCTGGCATCCTGTCAGTTGGCATCCAAGTGTCAGCATTCACTTTGCAAAATGAATTAATTCAAATGAGATTGGCCTATAGTTGCAGGCTCAGCACCATCCATATTAGAAAATGACCAACCTTACTTATTCAATTGGATTTTTGTAATGGTTTCCCCTTAGGGAATAAATACTTCTGTTCTTGTTGCTGCTGGGGGCAGGGCATTTGTTCTATGAAGCAAATGCAGGCTGGTGCCCTGTCCAAGGTATTTCTTACTTCCAGATGTGTGTCAATAGTTTGCATTTTAATGTAATCAACACTGAACAAAGATGGCACTTGAAAAACACTGGGAGAAAGAGAAAAGAGGGGGAAGGAAGCCTCTGAGACGGTGCCTTTAACGCAGGACTGGATTTCATGCGACCTTTACAAACAAGGAACCTCGTGTCTTACAACATTTTACTGAAACATTATTTTCTAATAAATCCCCTTTTGTGTCGCATCCTTTTTGCTGTATAATAAGCAAAAAAGAAAAGAACAATGGCTGGAAATTCTGTCTCTGTGATTTGAAACGCTCTCCCTTGCATGCTGAGAAGTGTTATAATGAATATTTTTGGCATCAGCTGCTGATAGCAGCTTGGTACCAGGAGCACTTGATTCAAAATGTCATATGATACAATAATACACAAATTGAGTGCACAGAGGGGGAAAAAAATCAGGCAACCTGTCGTAGGTACAGCCATTTTTCATCAGCATTCAGGGATGGAAGAGTGGAAGTAGAAACCTGAACCCTGAAATATGAAAACATAAATAAACCCTTACCCACAACACCAGGCAAACGCTATGAACAAGCGTAACATGGCAGTTTTTATGCAATCATAACACAAGTGGCTTCGTTAGTCAAAATCTTATGACACAAATCTGTGAATGGTCTAGTACAACTAAAGTATTCAAGTCAATGAGAAAATGGATTCAGATGCCGGGAAGTGGATTTGTAACCTACGCTGGGAAACAGACATGTTCTCAAAGCATCTACCAATTCCTTTTCTTCTCTGTCCCTCTCATCCACTGTTCTGAAAGGGGCAGATTTCACCCCACCACTCACCATGACACCCACCAGCAATTGGTGTAGATGAAAAGGGTTCCTTTTACGGTAGACTTTTACTCGCCCCTTGGCAGCCTTAAATTTTCTCTTTTCCTTTGACTTGTACAGTATTGCATGGTTTATAATGACTTTATAAGGCACAGTTATTACACCTTGGATCCTAAAATCACCTTCCTAAAGGCAGGCAAGGCAATCCTGATTGTCTCCTTGTTCTCCGTCAGGACACTGAGAATCAAAGGTGAGAGTCTTGCTTGGGGGGTCAAGGAATAGAAGTGCTGGACAGAAACAAAATGCCGAGTCTCAGGATCCCCCCACAAAGGTGTGATCACAGCACCACGTTGCTTCTCCTCAGAACACTTCACTCCATACAGCCCTGTCCGTGGAAGCCAAGGCCTCAACAATGGGCAGAGAACCAGGACAATGACACAGAAGTGCTAAAGTGACGTCTGAATTGGCAGCAAGATATTTACATCACTCAGCAGCTCCAGGTCAAGCTCACACGGAGGCCGCATGAGTAGAAACTGAGGAAATACACACCTGGGTTCCCTGTGCACCCAACGTGGAGTTGAAAAATGAAACCCTTGTGGACTGCAGAAGAGAAGGAACAGCAGCATGGCCTCAGTCTTCCTTTCGTGTTGATGAAGTTGAGACGGTCAGGACTGCTGATTCTATATTCCTTTCGGAGGGTCAGAAAACTTCGTTATGTAAGTAAGGTGAGTGACTTTCTACTCTAAAATGAAAAGTTTTTACATCCCCTTCACGGAAATTTGGGTAAAAGGAAGTTGGTGTGACATCCTCTTCATGTCTCCCAGGCCCACAAAGGCAACAGATGGCCTCTGAGTTTTAGAGATCTCTTTGTGTTCTATATTAAAATGTTTTCCAATAGATTGGCATAGTGTAGGAGTCTGGCTCTTTATTAAAAGATTGTTTCTGAGGTTTTGTGCAACTTCTTCTGTGAAGTATGAGATTATGAGTCCTTGCAATTTGCAGCTGAGTGCACAAAACCCCTCTCTGCACCACGTTGGAATCGCTTTCCATCTTTCCCATGGAAGACGTAGGTCTGCCCATCAGAACGACGGGCTGGGCCACCCACTGATGTACCGCAAGGAAATTATCAAGTCCATTTTCGCTACGTGCACTCAAGAGTAGGAAGGACAATTTCAAATTGCCATCAAAATGCTCAGCACAGATTCAAATGAAACTGAACCAAGCAATGTCATGTCTAGTCTTGAGCTTGAAATCCTGACCCGCACAACTGCAGAAGCCTGGTCCTACTACACAGTACTTTATTCTTCCTTCCCAACCACTGCCCAAAAGATAGCTTTGTTGCCTGTCTCTCATTCCATTAGATACAATCACTTGAGAAACAGGAAACAACACAGGGAAACGGGAATCTCGTAGCAGTGCTGAGATGGCACTAACTGTACCTTATAGACATTCAGGAAGTCCTCATACAGAGGCTGGACCGCTGAGTCCTACCATAGAGCAAGCTTGGCTAAAGAATTTGCGTACTTCCATTTCAGTGTAATAAACCATCATAGTATAAAAATCACACAAATACAACAAAAGTTCTCTCTCTGTCTGTCTTTTTATTTTTTCTTTTTTAGAGACAGGGTCTCATTTGTCACCCAGGTGGAGCACAGAGTTGTGATCATAGCTCCCTGCAGCCACCAGCTCCTTGGCTTAACTGATCCTTCTGCCTCAGCCTCCTGTAGCTGCAACTACAGTCACATGCCACCTCACTTGGCTAATTTTATTCTTCACTTTTTGTAAAATTGGGGTCTTGATATATTCCCCAGGCTAGCCTTGAACTCTTGGCCTCCAGCATTCCTCTCACCCACCTCAGCCTCCCCAAGTGTCAGGATTATAGGCATGAGCCACTGTGCCCACCCCTAAAGTTCTCCTGTCCGTAGCCTTCCCACCAGAATCATTTAAGCAACAGCAATAAAAAATTAGAGTAACTTTACAGTATAAAACATAACTACCACCCCAGCCAGATGATCAAAGTCAACATCAACAGTGATGAGTCATTTAATGGTATTGGTGGGTACCCTTGATGCGATGTGATAAGAATGGCTCTTTATCTCTGGAATTTTCCTCCCCCCAAACCCCAAAACCCATAATCCCAGTCTAAACAAGAAAGAAAACTTCTGACAAACCCAAATTAAGGAACATCTTGTAAAATACTTGCCCAGTACTCTTCAAAATGTCAAGGCCATCAAAAATAAGGAATGTTTGCAAACTTTTCTCAGTCTAGAGGGCCCTAAAAAGACAGACAACTAAATGTAGCACAGTAGCCTGGTATCTTCTATAAGATCCTCAGACTGGAAAAGGACACTGGGGAAAAGCCAGTGAAACCCTCATAAATGATGGGCTTTAGTTAGCTACGATGTATCACTATTCATTCATACTTATGTAAGATGCTAAGTCAGAGAAAACTGGATGTGGGTCTAATGGGAACGCTCTGTACCATCTCTGCAACCTTTCTGCATGTCTTAAACTCTTCTGAAATAAAAGGTTTATTAAAAATAAGTCATCCCTCTGTTTTACTGATTTCTATGTATCAGAATAATTCACATACCTGAAACTTTTTTTTCATTTCTTCTCTTTTACAGAGCAATGTGACAGTGCCCATGGGAATCTGACCACAATGCTCTCATGGACTGTCTACCAGTAGAGTTCTAGTCGTACAAGAATACCCCAGTCTTCTACGTGGGAGGCTGAGGCAAGAGAATCACCTAAGCCCAAGAGCTGGAGGTTGCTGTGAGCTGTGACACCACAGCACTCTACTGAGGGAGACAAAGTAATACTCTGTCTCTAAAAAAAAGAGAGAGAGAGAGAGAGAGCCCCAATCTTGTTTATACAAGTTGTATTTGTTATTTTAATTATTTCATTTAATTATTTTTGAAATCACAAGTAGAATTGCAAATGAGAGAGTTATTTCTATGAAAAATAGACTGGATGATTTGGAAAAACCTACTAAGGGCAAAAAGCTAGAAATATTTATGTGAATATGTGTGTTCTTGTGCCATCAAAGATGGGAAGAAAACGTCATGAAAATCAGAAAAGATTCTGCCCTCAGCTTGCTTATGTCCTTTAAGTTCTGTTCCACTTAAAGACACCAAAATTAGAAATCACAGACCATGCATATGATTTCTGGAAGAACTCAAATCAGTTCAACCATCACCAAGGAACAGACGGCAAAGCTACCTCAGAGGACTGTGAGTGAATGTTTATGTTGGTAGCTAATATAAAACAGAATGTTACAGCGTGTGTGTATCATTTTTAATATTTGCCCTGTTTAACTTTCTTTTTTGTTATCTTTTCAATTATGCTCAATTGACTGACCAAGACATTCTACTAAAGGCGATTGTTAGTTTCATCTTTCACATGTTAATATTTCACACTTTGATTTTTGCCGTCTGTATTTAGTAAGTTCAAGTCTTTATTTTGTGCTATTTTATAATGAACTCATTGTGCAATTCTGTCACTCCCTTTCCCTGGTGGACTCCAGACACAAGGGTGATTGCCTAATTAGACTGCGCTGCTTGTAAGAAGCAAATTAGTTCAAGTGGTTTTTTCGGATGAACAGTGCAAAGTGTCATGTGAAAGCCAGAGAGAAGAAATCCCCAAGAACAAAAGAGCTCGGAAACGGTCTTTTCTTTTTTAAATGCAAAGTCTGAGAGAACAACATCATTTCTTCAAAATTAAGTGACTCTATTTGCTAAGAACTCTAAGTAGGAGTGAAGATGAGAAGTGAATAATGTGACAAGCTTCTCTCTCTGCTTCCAGGTAGTAAATGCTACACCAAACAGATGCCACTCAATGGGAATCTTCTTATTTTACTCTGAAAGCAAATCACTAAGTCAGATTTTACCTTCCCCAACAGAATCTGTCTTTCTCAGTGATGGCTACGGTGCTGTTTCTTTCTACATTGGTGGAAAACTCCTTATAATCAAAGTTGAATAGTTCCAAGCTTTTAGAGTTTTCTAAACAGAAAGATGCTGTACGGCAGTGGTGTCTGCATGCTGATATTACGAGGACTTTTTTTGCTTATCTGCAGTGCCAGATATCACAAAAGGTGTCTGTATAAGCATGAATGTTTTTGTGACTAATCAGCTTTCGTTAGTGTTTGTATGTTTAATGTGTGACCCAAACAACTCTTCCAAAGTGCAGCAGAGAAGAAAAAAGGTTGGACATTCCTAGTTTAAGGATACAGTTAATGAAATTGTTTGTTTACAAATTCAGTTGTTTACTAGAAAAAAAATGCTCCTTAAAAATTATGGTGGCTGACCCTAATAGTATGAATACATTGTATGAATCCTATGTATTCAACTTTGATATGAGGACAATTAATGACAATTAATGACACAGTGGGGCATAGAGGAAGGGGAAACCAGACAGAGAAGGAGGGAGGGGGTGAGGAAAAGGAAAAGAAGAAAAAAAAAGAAAGAAAAGAGAAGAAAATAGTGACAAATTCTTACATAAATTGGATTTAATTTTGACCAAAGTACATTATTTAAACATTAATTTTTAATTTAACTTGTTAATATGTTTTTTAGGATATTGCATCCTCATTTATAAGTGAAATATGTTTATAATTTCCCCTTTACAATAATATATTTCCTCCAATTTTAATATCAGGTGTATCCAGACTATGTAGAATGATTTTGAAGTATTTCTTCTTTTTCTATTGTCTATAAGATTTGGCATGATCTGTTTTTTAAAATTATCTTTTACTTTTATTTATAAATATTAGTTGTCTATTTTTTGAGACCTTGGAAAAAAAAAAAAGAAGAAGTTAACTGATGACTCCATACTGAACCTCAGAGTCAATGCAGTCTATCATAGACATACTCTTATTTGACAATGTAAATGTTACTTTCTTTGCATTGTTAAATTATTATTATTGCTTAATATTTCGATGCAGTAATCATCTGATTTCTTTTCTGAATGTATTTATCTTCATTCTTTTTTTTAGAAGGTTTTTGTTTCTAGTCCTCATCTTAAACATTGTTATTGTTATTAAATTTTAAGCCTTTTTAATTTTCTGAAGGCAAAAAGTGGAAACCTAATAAACACATGTATATGTAAAAAAAAATATTTCTTTTTTAATTCAATAAAAATAACATGGCATAATAAAAAAAATTAGGGTGGCTTAGTCTGAAATATGCTTTTGACAAGCAATTTTTAAAATAGGGCACTTATAAAAATATACTTGAGAAACAAATCCAGGGGAGTCAAAATGGATGTTAACTATCCCTCAGGAATCTAAAATGGTACAAAGAATCCAAAGTCTGTGCTCCTTGGGAGTAAGCACTGTGCACATTGAAAGGTTAGAAGAATTGCAGCCTGCACATAGGTCGGGCTGGACCTCCTACATTTCCATTACGGGTGTGCCTTAGTCAGAGATGTTGGCTGACAAGTGGGCAACAGATCAAAAGAAAAATCACAGAGGAAAAGAAGCACCAGGGCCGTCCCGGTTCCCACCTGCTCCTCTCCCAGGGTTGGTAGGAGGTGGAGGGAGAAAGAAAGACGGTGGCAGAGTGAAGGGGGAGGCCCCAGGAAGGGAAGTCTTGGGGCACCAAAGTGTTTTTGTTTCTTCCCCGTTCTTTGCTTCCTCCAAGCATTAACCTTGAAACTAAAGTACAACATGAGGAAAGATGCAAACAGGATGAGTAGAGCAATGCCAGAGAAATTCCTAGGCCCTAGGGAGATCAAGATCAACATCAACTTGGATAACACACAATGTGAGAGTATTCCCCGGTAATATTGCAGGAAATCAGAGCGAAAAGTGAATAAACAAACTACGCAAAAAATGGAATTGAACCTTTTGAAGACTGCTAATCTTATCCCTAAAAAATAAAATTTCTGCTTACAAATGCATTTCATCTTTTTTTTTTTTTTTTGGCTGGTGCTGGGTTTGAACCCACCACCTCTGGCATATGGGGCCAGCGCCCTACCCCTTTGAGCCACAGGAGCCACCCACATTTCATCTTTCATGTGTTTGAAATTAAATTTTATTTAACTGATCTTTGTGGAAGCTACCTGTTCTACCCCTGAAATCACAGTTTTAGAATATACTTTTGTTTTCTTCTACAATCCGTAGATTTTCGAATCTGCTGCATGAAGAAAATATAAACCTCATATTCAAAAATTAGAATCACCTACATACATCAAATATACCAGCATTGATTGCTTTGCAAATTAGTAACAAGGAGCATAATTCTCTTTAGAAGCCAGCTCATAACTCCTCTCCCACCAACCTTCTTGTCACTTCTTCAAATCGTCCCTTGGCTCCACCTGAAACTACAGCATCACCATATATACTTTTTGTCTTCTTCTCAAACTGAATGTTACCTTTGCTTCATAATCTCACCTAATCCCTGCTGGATGTTTCCAGAGAAGTCTCTATGTGTACCCTTCAACAAATTATTCAATGTCTAACAAGCATCTTTACCTGGATTTTATAGTCCTCTTGTATTCTCTAATGAAGTCAATGTCAACATTGTCCTGTCTGTCACTCAGGATCAAAACTTCTACATAATCTTCTACAACCCTCTCTCCCTAACCCCCCCACCTATAATCAGATACCAAAGTGTGCCCAGTCTCCATAATGACTCTTATTTACAACACTTTGGACTTTAAACACCATGAAAGTTAACAGTCTTAAATTTGTTTAAGTATTGCAGACCAGCCCCTACAGTCCCCGGCACAGGAAGGGACATCGCCCATAGTCATCGAGCGCACTTGTGTATCATGAGACTGCAAGACAATTCCTTTAGTTGTTAGTCTTTTATGTTCCACATAATGACACACAGGGGACGTTTTAGAGATCACCAAACTTAGATCAAACCTTTTCTAGAGTCTCTGTTCTCCCCCCCAGCTCTCCACCACATCCCCGAGCCCTGCATCTGTGCCCAGATAGTCTGTCTTCTCTTCTTCTTTCTTATTATTTTTGTTGAAATGTGCAGACTTTTCTATAAGGCCAACTCCCTACCAACATGTGTGCAAATACACACACACACACCCGTCTAACAAAGTTTCAAATTGATAATCACTATAGAGAAGTTATTGTTAAAAGAAAAGACTGGTTTTTTTTTTTCTTTTCATCTTCTAGGCTTTCCTCAAAACAAAGTGGAAAATTGGCACGCACTAGACCAATTGGATAAAATGTAAACAGTTACATCAAAGAGGTCAGGCCAAATTCTCTATTGAAATATTTAATTTCCTCCATCTACTTAATTGAAAAAATTGACCACACTGTTAAAACTTTAATTTACCTCAGCCTTGCTGATACATCTATAATCAAAAGTAGCAGTTTGGAACAGAGTCCTCCCTCATACATATTTATATGGAGCTGACTTTTTGAAGAGTGTTTTCAATAAAATTTCACATAATGTTACTGATACATAATGACTAAGAAATATATGAGAACACCATTCAGGTGACAGTTATAGATTCCTTGTTTGGGGAAAAAAAACCCAGCAGAGTATACTGGAAACATCAAAGGATGAGATGTGGCTTCTTAGGCACTTGGGGGAGGTAGTGACAAGTAGGAATTCTAAAGGAGGCAGATTCTAGTCGATGTAAACTGGAGAAGCAGAAGGCTTTGGTTTCCCACCTTCTCTTTCTCCTCCTGCCCTCTCGTCCTGCCCCACCCACACCACGTCCCCCTTGGACATACTGGGCCATACCCACTGCCCACCTGCCTGTGTGCAGAGGAACATAAATAGAGAAAAACACGCACATTTCCTTAAAATCTATAACTACTCACCTCAAGTGGGCCTTTAGTGCTGGAAAACAATCTTACGATATTTCCTGGAGGTTATTTAATACCTCCTTTCTTTTCGAATGCCAGTATTTATACACACAGACACACACACACACACACACACACACACACATACATTCACTCTCAGCCAGTGATTTTCCTTCTGCCTTCACTAAGAAAAAAGGAGCCACCAGGAGACCGGTGCGCGTTCCCACCACTGCATCCCACAACCCCTACGTCTGTGCCCAGACAGGTTGTCTTTCTTTTCCTCATTTTGGTTGCAGTGTCCAGACTTTTCCAGAAGGCCATGTCCTCCGTCTGGACCCCAGGTCCTGTCTCACACTGCTTATCCGAGAGCAATGATAGCAGCTTTTCTTCCCCAGTATTATTTGCTTTCTTCCCAGTTTAAGGAGAATTCAAAAAGTTTTCAAATTATTTAATCACTTTCTGCATAGCGTTGAATGAAGTGCCTAGTTCATCACGCTGGAGATGTACGAATGGTTAATTCTCCGTCACATTTCACCTGGTATCAGCGGCAACATGTAATATAATTAATCTCTCCTCTTTCTTGAAACACTCTTGCATGTGGCCTCAGGAATCAGAAGTCCTCCCTCCCAGCAGAGGCTTTTTCCACGCTCCCCCAGCCCCCACTAGCATATCTCAGACCACACTCTTTCCTATCTGCACTGCTTCCCAACTATAACTGCGAATTCAATTACTGACGACTCCCAAATGGAAGGACCCGGCCCTGACCCTATCTCCCCAATTCCAGGTTTGGAAATCCACCTGTCTACTCACCCTCTCTGTTTGGATGTCTCTGAAAAGCTTCTCAAACTTAGCATGTCTGAACTCAGACTCTTGATCCTAACTGCCAGATGTCTTCTCACAAACTTCCCCAGATCAATAAGCAATAACTCCGTCTGTCCAGTCACACAGACCCAAAATCTGGAGTTATATTTGTCCCCTGTCAACTCTGCTTTCCACATACATCCAGAATTCAGCTGAATTCTTTCTTCTACATCCACCAAAACTACCATCACTCAAGCAAGTCGTGCTGGGCTACATCAGGACTGTCTCACTGTAGCCCTGGTCGCTGCTGTCCATTCTAACAAGGAGCCAGAGTGATCCCTAGAAAAAGAAAATCCTAACCCGCCACTCCTTTGCTCAAAGTCCGCCATGCCTTCCTGGCCTCTCGACGTTCAAGGCAAAGTCCTCAGCATGGCATACAAACCCCCAAATGTCCTGACTCCCACTGCCCTTCCGATATCATCATCCGTCCACTTTCTCTCCCACTCACTGTGTCCTCCCAAAGTGGACTCCTCGGCATCTGTCACACCTGCCAAGCCTGCTCCCACCTCAGGACCTCTGCGTCGCTGCTCCCTCTTTCCAGAACGTCCCCCCAGACACCTTCTTAACTCCTTCCCGCACTTCCCTCAGTCTTCTGGGCACATGAAGTGAGGGTTTCCTCATCTCTACATCAACAGCGTCCCCCCACAACTACAGAACTTGCTTTCTTCCTCCTCTGTTTTCTTTATAGAACTTGTCACCCTCTTAAATTTTTCACATTTATATTTTTGTGCTTACTTGATAGCTATAAGCATCACCTCGGGAGGATTTGGCCATTTTTCACTTCTGTTTCCCAGAGCATCTATATGAATAATAAAGGCTAACATTTATTGAGTGTTACTATCAGGCAAATTAATAGTTTTACATGTACTGTCTTAATAAACCCTCACAGTAATCTTTGAGGTAGGTTCTTCCAATTCCTAATTTCATAAACAAGGATATTAAGGCAAACTGAGGTCAAATGACCACCCATAGCCAGCTCTCGTGCATGGTGGGCTTGAGACAGACACTCAGAACTGCTTCACTCCACAACCCACTGGTTTTCTAAATTGACCACGCAGACCTCACAGTTGTGTTGCTGTGCTGAGCCTAGGTAATGACTTTGGTGGACATTAGACACTGAATAAGCACCTGCAGTAAGTGCCACTTAAAATCAAACTCCACACTTTAGGTAGAACACTGAACGATGACTTGCCTGATTCAAAAAGCTGTGTAGATTGCTAGGTACCACGTTTACCAACTGAGATTTTAGACATTAGTATACTTTCCTTCATTGACTTGCTAAAAGAAGGGACAGACGGCTGCAACTTTGAAATTAGTGTATCTTCAACTTAGCTTCGAAAAGTCATGTGACGTTGTTGACGCTGATGTTCAAACCTGTTTGTCAAGTCACCATTGGCACATGCACAGACCAGCAGACACTACCAGATCCAACACCTTCTCTGAGGATAACTGTCAAGCTGCACACCTCACTCTCTTCTCTGGAACTCATCCTGTGGAGTCCTATCTTCCCCCCGTAGCCCACAAACTGTCTGGCTCAAATGCAGCAGGTGCTTGGTGCAATGCCTGTTCTATTCTGGACTTGTCTTCCTGCCCCAGATCCCAGCAGTCGTTCTGATTCTGAATCTGGCCCTATTATTCCAATACTGTTAACCCGATGTTTTACCAGCTCCTGGTGCTTCCCTAACCCCTAACTAAACTGGAATCACGTTTTCTAAATACATAGAATCAATGTTGCTCAGCCACATAGCCCTACAAGGTAAGAAAGAGGAATCGGTGGTAATAAGCAGCCTTCAAGAGGAACTCTCACCTCGGGGCAGTCACATTCTGTTATAGTCCCCTCCTATACCACATAAGATGACCCATGTGGCAGAGGGTAGGCTATAAAAGACATCGGGGTATCCGCCTTGCTCTGTTCCATCATTCTCTCTGGAGGAAGCCCAGTGACCATGTCACGAAGGCAGCAAAACAGCCTCTGGGGAAGTCGCTTAGCAAAGAACTGAGGCCTCCTGACAACGGGCAGCACCAGCCTGCTAAGCACGTGTGGTGGACGTCCTGGAAGAAGCTGCTGTCGCGTCAGTCAACCTCCAGACAAGGCGCGTCCTCTGGCACTCTCACCGCAACCTCATAGAAGACCTGGGCCAAACCACCTGGCTCAGATGCTCCCGGATTCCTGGCCCACACAAACTGCGAAAAATGAGAAATGTCCATTCTATTTGAAGACACCGAGTTCTTGGGTAACTCATTACACAGCAAAAGATAACTAAGACAACGTCCATACCTAATCTATTTGTAACCCCCCAAAAGTCACGTGCCCTATAGTGAAGAAAACTGTGTGGAAATTAAACGTGGCATTAAAAATACACTTGGTATGTGAAACAGATAAACGAGGATTTTGTCTTTTTACAAAGCTTCAAGTTTTGATGATGCATTTTTTTAAAGGCTGTTAGCTAACTTTTTCTGACCTTTAATAGAGTCCTACACATCAGTATTTCAATAAATGTGTCTCATAGCACAAATAGCTTAAACTATAGGAAACAGAGCTCCAGATGCTTCAGACTCTGACCTCTGAAAAATATGAACAAAGCATAACTGTCTGCTGTTAATACAACATCCCTGATTTAAAATATAGTAATAATGAATCAAATATAGACTGTCTAGGAGGAAAACAGGTGTGCAATGGAGAGGATTAAAGGCAATGTCAGGCCACAACTCTGAAAGAATATATCAAGATCAGGACCGAGACAGAAGTATTTTCCTAAAGGACGAAAGCCTGCTGTTGGTAGCACAATGACACATAATTAGGTCTGTATCACACATTTCGTATAAATATGCTTGCTTTAGGTAACTGATTGGAAATCTGAACATAAGTCATTTCACATAGGAGTTCAGTCATTCTCAACTAACTTTTCTCCCTCCTGATTTGCAGCAGCCTCTTGAAGTGGTACCGACAGTAGCCTCAGCACAGTCATCAACAGCAGCCAACGTTCAGCTAGTCAACTAAGCAGATGAAACGCTGTGCACAACTTAGAGATGCAACCGACATTGCCAGCAGTTGCAATATCTCTGGTTTTGATATCTTAGAAAAGAAGTGTTATAGATCAAAAATTGAAGGCAGAAGACCCGAAAGTAACATTTGGCTTCCCTTTTGAAGCTCTGGGGAAGCACGTGGGAGGTAAAAGTTAAATAATTTTAATGGCCTCCCCTGCCCTCAAATAAAACATTTAGCATTCATCTTCTAACGAGAGACATACTGCTCATTTTGTCAGAGATGGATCATTTCGACGGTTCCCTAAAAATTAGGCTGTAAACCCCCAGGGTACAGAACTGTGCCTGTTTATGGCTCCTTCTCCAGCTTCAAGTTTTGCTTTTGGCCAGTGGAGAATTGTTGGGTGACAGCTTGGAAAAATACTCATCTCCTAATTGGCGCCATGATATACAACTGCCACACAGTGCCCGCTCACCTTTCTATCAGGCACTGTGTTAGGCGCTAAGGATATGGAATTCGTATCAGTTTGAGAATCAGTCACCAGTGTGGAGCAGCTGCAGGACAGGGAGAAGGTCAGGACTGAGGGAGGACAGGTGGCAGAGGAAACAATGACACAGTGAAGACCTGATGGCCAGTTGGCTTTTGACAAGGTAAAAGGGGACCCTACACCAGAAAGGTGGAGCTTCTGCAAGATAAGATCATGTCCCTAAAATTCTGCTAAAAGACTAATCATCAAGAAGTACGTCTCTAGGCCCATAGATTGAAAGAATAAAGAGAGAAATTAATGTATCCTTGCTCTTGAGACATTCAGACTTTTTTACCTTTTGAACAATGAAATTTAGAGCTCAGAGCATACTTGCATACTTTTTTTAACTATCCAGAATGAATCCTTTCAAAGGGCAGAGTCTTTTTTTTTTTTTTTTTTTTGGTATTCTGACTGGGGAATGTGAAATAAAGCCTGCCCCCTGCAAAGATGTCCACATCATAATCCTCAGAACTCATGCATCCATTATCACACGGGAAGGAGGCTTTGAAGATGGGATTAAGATTAAGGACGATGAGATAGTGAGAGTACCCCAGATGACCTTGGTGGGCTCCATCTAATCATACGAGGCCTGTAAAAGCAGAGAACATTTCCTAGCTGTGGTCAGAGATGGCTGCAAGAGTGGGATTTGATTAATTTTGTTCTGAAACCACATTCAAAGAAGGGATAGAGGATTCCGGGAAATAGGGATGACAGGTAGAAAGAAAATGGGAACCTCTGTTCTATAACCACATGGAACAGAATTCCACCAACACCCAAATAAATGAACAGGAGACAGACTGTCTCTAGAGCCTCCAAAAAGGGCTACAGGCTGCTGGCCCCTCGATTTTGACCAGATGAGACCCACATGAGCCCTATGGAACGTCAGTAACTTTATGTAACAAGCCAGTGTTGTTTTATGCCACTAAATCTGTGGTGATCTGTTACAGCAGCACTAGGAAACTAATACATCAACATATTCTGCTTATCACTTAATGGTGGAGTTGTCAGAAGAGGCTCATAACTTAGATCTGTAAAACCTAATACTCTACAAAATCCAGAAATGTTTTATGAGGACACCACTCATTCTTATCAACTAGTTCTTCTGAAAGGAAAGGAGCAAAGGAAGTAACAAGAGCTATTATTGATCTACGAAGTGCCATCTCCCTGTTACTGTGCTAAGCGCTTCACACAGCACTGAGCACCACCGATGCTTTGGAGCAGGTGATATGTATGTCACCAGGGGACAGGCACCGTTCTAAGCATTTTACATGTATTGATTGATTTAATCTTCACAACAGCCTTATAAGGTAACTTCTTTTCATTATATATTTGTTACTCCTTTATTATTAATTTTGGTTTACTATGAGGGCACAAATGATTAGGTTACACTGTTTGCATTGTTAGGTAAGGTCCCTGTGGCAGTTGTGTCCCGCACCCAGCAGGTGTGCCATATACCCTACATTGTGCCCATTAGGGGAGCACACCAATTCCCCTCCCTCCTCCTTCCTCCCTCTCCCAGTTCCCCTCCCCCCAGCATGAATTGAATTGAGTTTTTCTCTTGTGTGGGCGTGTGTTGGTTGGCAACTAATTAGTACTGAGTACATTGGATACTGGCTTTTCCATTCTTGTGATACTTTACCAAGAAGAACATGGGTAATCTAGGTTAATAGAAAAGATGTAAAGTCTCCACCTTTTTAAGGCTGAATAATATTCCACAGTATACATATACCACAGTTTGTTAATCCATTCCTGGGTTGATGGGCAAGACAACTTCTATTATCATTATCTCTATTTTAGAAATGAGGGCATTGAGACGCAGAATTTATGAGTAAGGCGCCAGGGTTACACAGATAGTAATCTCTTAATCCCCATAGCAACTCTCTGATAGCAGGCAGCATTTCTGGGGAGCACATCACATTCCAGGTACGAGGCCAGGTACTCCCATTCATTAGTGCCCTGATGCCCCAATGGCACCTTGTTCTGCAGATGAGGAACCTGGGGCCTAGGAACGTTTAATACCTGGCATGACATCTCACAATGAACAAACAGGTCAGCTAAAGTCACAACTGACATAGAACAGGCTTTCTTAGCCACCTGGGGTATTTTAGGGAAGCCCAGTAAGGCTGTCCTGGCAGCAGAAATGTGCAGCTATCTGAGGATGGCCTTTCCTTAACAATCTTCAGAGCTGTGTTTCAGTTAAAATTTCTCCGAACACTTGAATCAAGGCAGATCTCTCCCTAACGGAGAGATGGCTAGAAGGTGGGCTAGACCACTCAGAATATTTGTCCTTAACAACAACAACAACAAGAAAGCTTCAACCACCTTCCCACTTTTCAAATCCAATCCTGATTATAAAATTGACTCAACACCTATTGGACGCCCACCCATGCAGATCAGTACAGTGACCATCCAAACAGATACTGTCTCTCCAAGTGCATTTATGCTTTAAAATCTTCAAGAGTAGTTAAAAGAATGTGAGTGATCTGTTGGATAACAGCCATGGCCCTAAAGAAATTTATAGGATATATCAGGAGTTAAGTTCCATCCATTTCTCATAACGTACTGGTAAAATCTAGTAAAATTCAATACAATTAAGTCAGAGAGAAGAACTGGGCTAACAGTCAGCAGACCTAGTTTCCAGCCCTGCCTCTGCCTGAATGACCCCAGCAAGGCCTTTTACATGCCTGCCTCCCATTTCCTCATCTGTAAGATAAAAGGGTTGGTCCACAAAACATCCCACATCTTCCTAATTCTGGTTCCTGTGATTCTGCTCTTTCAAATTTTCCAATCTGCCCTTGCACAAGAAAAGCCATTAGATTCAAGCAATGCTGGACAAGCCACCCATGTGAATCCCTGGGGTGGTGCCAGGGGCAGAAGGTGGCAAGTATCCAAACCCCAGAGTCACCGGTATATGATTTAGGAGAGTTTTTAATAAAAAACAAAAAATAGACCCTGGAGGAAAAGCTCTCCAATGTATCAGCAAAATTGTAGTGAGTTTTCCAAGACCTGAATAAAAATGGGACACCAGAAATAGTAAGTAATGACAGATGTATTTGACACTTGGTTAATGGGGCTTGAAGGGAAATAGACGTGCACCCGCACGAATACACACATGCACACAACACACGTCCCCTCACACAGCAGTGCCTGCGTGTGCCTCCCTGCTTCAGGGGCAGCAATGAGACAGTCACCAGGGTGCAATTACACAAGCTGCTGCACTGCACCAAAATCGCCGGCACACAGCAAGCCTGGAGATGCCGCCACAGCTCCCCACCCGCACAGAGGAGGCTATGGAACGCCTCCAAACCCCGGTGCTTTCATGAGCTGCTAGGGAAAGGCATTCACTTAACCTGCTGAAATGATGGGGCTATCAGCCCGCACTAGCCAGCCCTGGGGAAAGCAGGGTCATGGATCCCGGTACTCGGCAGTACCAGAGAGCAAAGGGGACTCTGCCTCCATCTGCTAGGAAGGAATCGAGGACATGAGAAAGTTGCATTTTATTGCCCACAAGTGATTTCTCTTACACAAAAGGGTCCTGTAGTTTGGGCACAAAGAAGAGAATCATCAAAGAGAAAATTCACTCATATACTGGAGAAATTGGCAAGCATTGAAATGGTGACTAAACAGTATGCTAAAACTGATGCTGTCTATTACAAGTGGAAGGAATGGAGCAGCTCTGTGTTCAGCCAGTAAAGGGGTCATACGTACAAAAATCCTGCAGGATTAAATCACCATCTTCTTAGCACACACATCCTGGTTCTTACCCTTTCTTTCTCCACATACAATGGCAGGGACCTCTCTGAATCTTCACCCTGACATTGGTTTAGTCTTTGAATTTCAGTTGCTCTTGAATTGGTTACATTTGAATATCCAGTAAACTTATCTGGATAGAAGCCATTGATGGGGGGGCTCCATGGCCTCTAATTTTCACTCTTATGTGAGTACCTCTCAAAAAATACACTCGCTGTCCACAAATGTCTCTGTGTGACTCTTAGTTGTCACATCACCAAATCGGAACTCTTTTTTTGTTGTCCTATAATATGAGATGATTTGCTTCCTTTTAGTTCTGTCATTCTGACATCAGTTTACCTTTAAATGGCAGGTCTGTGAATTCTGAAAACTCTGGAGGGGCTGCAATTCTAACAAATCCAGAAAATGAAAAGAAGGAAAAATAAGAGCCTAATTTTATTCTCGCCCTATTTGATGTTGGTTACAGTGAAACACACACATGCACACATCCATCCTCCTTTCCCCACTTAGAATGTTATTGTTTGTTTGTTTGTCTTTTCTTTTTAATCTTTATTTGGATTGCCAACTATTTAAAGTGAGCAATCCTAACAGACAGAATCTTAGAATTTAAAAAATGGAAATAACCTTGAGGTGCACAAGCACTGAGTGGAACTGATAAATATTAAGGGGAATAGAATTTACTTTTTTGAAATTAGAATGGCATCTTTCTTCTTTAAGTATCAGCCAAGCCCCTGTATGTAACTTTGTTGCATCTGTCCTCAAGAGTTTGTCTTTCTGAGCAAGGAAGTAGAGAAAGGCAAGAAATAAAATCTTCTTTCCTTCTGTGTGTTATTTCATTGCTAGAAAAGACCCGCTTCCTCCAAGTATAAGTAACAGGCCTCAAGGTCCAGTGAAGAAAGCTTGGCTTTTACCAGGTCTCATGTCCCTGGTCTCAGGAGTTAGCTAATCATTTGGGGCCAGATTCCAGACCAGATTGTTCCCCCTTGGGGGTGGAAAGTAACTGCCAGGGTCTCACCTTCAGAAACTGAGCGCTGCACCCAAGGCATGACCTAATTCCAGCCATGTCCTTCTACGATGCCAGCACTACCTCTCTGGATATTACCAGCTGTGTCCCATATGGCCTACTTCCCTGAACCCCACACACATACGCCCGCATGCACAATTCCAAAAGGGTTTGGTCAGCCATTTAGCTAGGCTAGCTGCTCCGCTGGCATCCTCATTCAGTGTTCTTCCATTCATTCTGCTCAGCATGGTCCAAGGGAAGAGGTTATTTCTTAAGGGTGTGAAGAAAGATGCATTTGAACATGCCTTCCTTAGGGAGAACTGAGATGTTCTTTTATAAGAAGGTCGTCAACAGATGACATTGCATTAGGAGTTTCTCTCACCCTGCTTTCTGGACCCTAGAGACTTGAGCTTTATGATCTAGTAGGTACAGTTATCTGATCAGTGCTGAGGGAAACATCTTTTCTGTGTGAGCTCTGTACAGCAAAACTAAGTTTTGTCAATGATTCTCCCCAGGAAAGAACGGTGTCTTTCATTTGAGCTACAACGCCCCTGCTGGCAAGAGTCCACACTTCCCCAGAGCTGAATCTGGCCGATTTAAAAGTCACCTTAGGCATTTGGGACAGGTTGGAGGTGTGGAAAAACACTCCCGTTACAATTCAGAAGTGCTGTCATACTACGGAAAACCAAAAATAAAGCCTTAGAAAGGAGAGGGGAGGGGGAAGTAAGCAGAAGAGATTAAGGGTCAGACAAAGAGAAGCGTTTTTAAAGATGACAGTGTATAATACAGGATATTTAAAATGAACAAAGAACTGAGCTATTCTAAGGCACGACCGCAGCTGTCTCGACTCTGATCAGAGATGAGGCAGAACAAGTTCTACCCCTTCTTTTTATGTTTCTTAGGAACAAAGAAGATGTATCACAACATTTGCCGTAAGCAGGAAACTTACTGATGTGCTAAAAAGTCTCTTTCAAATATTGAGGTAAACAAAACAGAAAGAAGTATTTGAATATTACTAAGGTCTCACCCCTTCTAATATTTGTTTCATTTAGCTCACATATTTTACTATTTCATGTTTGTGGGTTAATGATATTTAAATTTTGGAACCAAGTAGCTTGAGTTTTAGTTTAGCTTATGCCGCTAAGAACCCTTTGGCGTTTGATAAGTTACACGCTCTTGAGTTTCAGCTCCCCTTCTGCTCAGTAAAGTATTCCATTTTCTTTAAGGCTGCCTATGATTTATGAAACCGTTATGGCCCTTTCTTCTATACTCCTGGGTTCCTACATACTATATCATCAACAAGAGAAGGAAAAGTAAAGGCTACTTGTTTTTTTAAATGAAAGCCAACAAAAAAAAAAAAAAATACTTTAAGTGGGAGAGAACTTATATAAGCAACTTACATCCGGAGAATACTCATATTCTGTTTTCAAAGAGGTTTTGTTTACCTTGTTTTAATCGATTATTACAACGCGCTTTGAAGGCTGATAGTCATTGCTGTTTTGCTAATGAAAAATTTCAGTGATTATGCAGGGTCACCAAAATAATTTCATTTAAGAGAATAAACAGGATTGATACGTGAGCCAATGGCTGAAAATTGCTGTGTATTGTATAGCAAATCAAATCCAGTGGAAATTGTATTTTCTTCATAAGTACTCTTTTTTTTTGAGACAGAGTCTCACTTAGTCACCCTTGGTAGAGTGTCATGGCATCATAGCTCACAGCAACCTCAAACTCTTGGTCTTAAGTGATTCTCTTGCCTCAGCCTCTCAAGTAGCTGGGACTACAGGTGCCTACCACAATGACTGGCTATTTTTTTTTGTAGTTGTCCTTGTTTAGCAGGCCCGGGCTGGGTTGGAACCTGCCAGCCCTGATGTATGTGGCGGGCACCCTAACCACTGAGTTACGGGCTCCAAGCCACAGGTACTCCTTAATAGCATTTTATCATTTCACTATGAATCCCAGCTCCGTTAGGAATTCCAGCTGCCCCTGGGTGGCTGAAATGGATAAAGACGCTGAGCTCTAGCCCTGGAAACAATACACAAGTGATTATTTATAAGAAAAGAGGTTTATATTTCTTTTCAGAGCACATGTTTGAAAGCTTCCTTCAGCAGGAAGCTCTTGCTGATTGTTTTCTGATATTAACAATGTCCTCAGAAACATATAAAGAATAAAGAATCCAGCCCTTACATCCACGCGTGGGCTCTATTCGCTGTCTCCTTGGTCCTGTAAATCCCCTTCAGGGCAGACTCCATGTGGAAGTCACTCAGGGGCTATGTGAAAAGGCAGGGCAGGTGAGAGGAGGTGAAACTCTGGCAAAGACAGACAAAGGACCCTCCTACTCCTGGGCAGGCCAGAGTGCTGACCAGCTGCCCACCTAAGCCACAGCACAGGAGCAAATTTAGTTCAAGGATGATAGAACACCTCAGAGCACTGATAGACTTTCCAGCCCTCACAGAAAGGCAGTGCCAACCAAGGCTCCACAGCAAGCTTCACATTCATCCCTCCAACAATAAACTCAACAGTGTATTAAACTTCAACTATGAACAGTGCACTCACTGTGCCTTGAAGGTACCACATGGCATAAAACACAGTCCTCAGCCTAAAAGAACTCACGGGCAGGGGAGGGAGGCATGTAAATAACTAAGTTACAGTTATGTACTTGGCCTCTTCATAAAATACAACAGAAGCGGAGAACTGGAATCGGAGTCTTAGAAGGAACACTTGAGCTTAGCTTGATTGTGAAAGATAAATAGGATTATGTCCCCAGAGCTGGGGAAAGGGCCTTCCCATCACAGGGAAAGGCACATGAGGATGTGTGTCATCACTCTGAAACAGCCTAGATTCGACAGGAAGTGGTGAAGAGTTCGGTGAGGAAATTGTCATTAGTGGTACAAACAAAAGAGCCTTTGGGAATTTGCTCAGAAATACACCAGAAACCTTTATAGGGAGAAGAATGAGGATTTTCACATTCTCAGTTTTAACAAATTTTCTTAAATTAATAGACATCAGAAATGCCAGTTTCCATCTCCAACCCAAGGAGAAATATATTTTTCTTTTCATTAAAGGAGATAATCATGAAAACCCCTCAGGTGAAATTCTTTGGAAAACTATTCATAGTCATCAACTCTCATGATGTCTTCTTAGCCCAAATGGAAAAGTAACAATATGGTCCAAACACTTCGCAAATCCCTCCACAAAGAAGTGACAGAAGAATAAAACACTTTAAAAAGCAATAATCAAGCAATGATTTATTGAACACCATTTCTGTTCTCTGAAGCCACCAAACCTATTTCCATCACTCAGGCAGAAAATGCAGCAATTACATAACAACTCTGCCAGATGGAGGCAGGAAGACACAGCCAACACATGAACCACTAAGATGTTCATTCCATTTCATAAAGTGCACCTAGCCGCTCCAGGTGCCACGCAAGCCGTCGTCATGAAGTGTCACAGACAGAAGGAAAATGGCTTATTTTCTGAGAGGTCAGTTGGAAAAACAGAGACAGAAATTTCTTTCTGTTGATTGTTCAATAACAGAAAATTTATCTCGAACCAAAGTTAATTAACAACAGTATGACTTGCCTGACCTGGAAATCCTACAAATTGAAATCATCAATGAAGTGTATCCATTTGTGTCATCACCACAGTTTCTTCAACTGAAATTGTCTCTCCCTGCCAATGGCCCAAACCGTTCACTACCTGCACAGATTAAGTAGCACACGTCCCCTCCTGACTATGCCTTTTGACTTGGCCCTCATTTTTGCATTTCCTCAACAGCAAGGACCATGTCTACTTGTCTTCTTCACGTTACAGATAACGTCAACCAGTCAAACATGCTACATGGAATGTCTGCATTTTCCAGACATTTTGCCAGGTACCAGAATCAAATAAATATTAAGAAATCTTTCCTGCCCTCAGAGAGCTGGCAGTCTGGTTTTCTTATCACAGAAACCCACTAGACAAGTACACATAGTCAGCACTCAAGAAATACCTGGTCAATTAACAAGTGGATGGATATGCAAATAAATAAATGTCAACCATTCTTTCAAAGTTTTTTACAGTTAGAGTTGTTTCTATTCTGAAAGTTAATTTCTATCTAGTTTAATTTAAAAAAAAATTGTCTCCTACTAGGCTCTGAAAGTAAAGGGCTAGGTTTCTGTGTACATGGAATTAAGCATAATGCTTCACTGATTTCCTATTAGCTTTAGCCATAAAATTAAATATGTAAAATATATATGTATGATTATATATATTTATCATAAATATTAATATACAATAAAATATTCACACAATATGCATCTATACAAACACACATATATAGCATATAGTATACATATGCATATATACATAGGTAGATACACGTATATGTGTATATGTTTATGTATATGTATATATGCTTATATGCAATGTGTATGTACATACATTATGTGAATATTATATATCATAATATATAATTATACACATATACATGCCCTCCCTAATAAATAGGTCAAAGAAATAAGTAGTAAGGAGAAAATACTATAATAACTGCTATTCCCCTATTTTGAGAAAAGGATATTTTCAAAAAGGCACACAGACTGCTCTAAGGATCAGTCACGTTTAACACAGACACATGACATCACTTCCAAGATGCTTCCCTGAGTGTATCCTGGCTGAGCTTAGAAGACCAGAGCTCTACCTCAAGTTCAAGAATGACCACTTTTATAAACCCTCTCCAGTAGACAGTGCCTGTAACATTTCACTACACATTTTTTTTCTGCTTTTGGCCGGGGCTGGGTTTGAACCCACCACCTCTGGCATATGGGGCCGGCGCCCTACTCCTTTGAGCCACAGGCACCGCCCACATTTCACTACACTTTTTGCAGGTCTGTTTTACTTGACTAAATTCCCTGAGGGCTGGTACTGTGAACCAGTTGTGTTTGAATGTCTGGTCCTCAGCACAGTCTGAGTCATACCCCACCACTGCAGAAAAGGGACTCAATGGTGTGGATTAGCGTATTAAAGTAAATTTAAAATGTATTTTCTTTTTAGCTATTTTGCAATCCCTCTTGATACCATTGAGGATCCCCTATCATTTCACAAAACAAGAGTTGGAAATGTCTGTTCCAAATATCCTTGCTTCTAAAATATATTAGCTTGGGTCCTGTGTACCTTAGGGAGAACCCCAGGCCTGAAACAAACTAGGTAAGACCTCAAATACAGCAAGGCAGGGAGCCTAACACAGATTTATTGAAACCTTAATTCCCTCTTCTTACCTTTCCAGCAAATTATTCCTTTCTACAATATCCCAGGATATTAAAAAAAAAATCTGTTGTATAGTACATGACACTCTTTCATGAACATAGCAGCCCTGAGAAAGAGCAAAAACTAGAATATGACTACCTGGATGCTTAATAAGGACTAGGCAATCCCATGGCTCATTTGGCCCTCTCGGTCGACCTACAGGGAAACACGCCCTGCTGGGAGACAAGGGTCTAAACTAGAAGACCCCTGAGAGTCCCATATTAAACGAAGGGAACTGAAACATGCCAGAAATTGGCAGAAGTGTAAGATTTTGTGCAGAGAAAAATTTCTTTGTCAAATCCTAAACGCCTGAGCTCTCAACTACAGCATTCAATGATTCAATGATTCATTGAACAGCATTCATAATAGTTCATATTATGTCATAGCACAGGCAAAAGCTATTAAGTCATAATAGTTCTTTGGCAAGAACTATTATGTCATAGCACAGGCAAAAAACAATGTTACCAATAATAGTTCAAAGGTTAAAGTTTGCAAATAATGTATTTTTAATAAATTAAAGCAGGTTCAAAGTGAGCACTCCATCACATCACCATTCCTGTCACCTGTATTCCAATAGGTTTTCTTGAGTCTAAAAGAGAAGAGAGTCCCAGCAAGCACATCAAAGGTTGAACATCCAGTGAAAACCTGACAAGCTGCCGAGGTAATGGATATGTTAATGAGCCTGATGGACTATTTCTACAGTGCATATAGATCAAAATATCATATCACAGCTCACACATGTCAGATGTACAATCAGTGTCCATTAAAAATAAGTCATTTTTTAGAAGGGGCAATATCTTGCACATAATGGCATCCTGCAAATGACCATGAAACTATCTTAAACGCGTGAGAAGGACTTAGGACAAATTAAACAAAACACATTTACAAACTGCCCTAAATAACTCTCTTAAACTATCTCTGTATGTGTATATGTGTGTGTGTGCATATAAACTATTACAAATGTTGACATTGAATTTTAAGCCATGACATTGTAGAATTTGACTTTTTATAGATGTCTGACCCAGACTCTTTAAGAATCAGAATTTTTGAAAATTTAACTACTTTCTTCCAAAGCTAATCATGTAACCTCTATGTCTGAGATATCTGAGAAATTACAATAAGATTAATGTAACTCTCAGAACAATCTTCATGACTGAACAATCGTCAGTATTATATTCTGACAGTTTTTAGGAACTTGAAATGTGGAAGGGCAGCTCCACATTTCAATTCTTTCCACTGAACAACTACTTTTCATTGTTTTTGTGGGTCATTCTCCATTCATTAATTCATTTTATTCACTCTCCTTTCCAGACACGTGATAGAGTGGCTCATTGCTGACACAGCATGCCTGCCTCCAGCAGGGATGAACTTGGCCTCCCCTCATCCTTGGCTCCGTAAGTCCCAAGTTTTGTGACTAAAGTGAGAGTAAATAGGAGGTCTGAATAAGATTCTTAAGATCTGTTAGATTCGTGAAGGATTTGAATGATGTATGAACGTTGCAACATCAGTTCACCAATTTATATTCTTTTGTTATTCTTTTACTCCTGTCCATGTTCTGCATAGTGGAAATAATCATTAGAAAAATTATCTCTGATATAAGCAGGATTAAAAACATGCACATGGATATTAGGAACAAGTCAACATGTTCCTTGTGCAGTTTATACCCATTTAAGGATTTGAGATGGTCTCACTCTTTTCCTGGTTTTCTGCTCCTTTCTCTCTGTTGGAAATTAAGTAACCTCAGTATAAATGGATATATTTTTCCATAGCCTTGACATATGCTGGTTTCTTAATTGCCTTTGTTTCTCATGCACACTTCCCAAAATGTTGGACCAAACTCTCTACATGCTTGGGAGGCTTGAATAAGCTCAGTACACATAAGAGCAGCAGATCCCCTCCTGGCCAGAACCTGCTCCTTCACTCTCTTCTGGGAGGGAACATCCCACCCCATCCCACCCCACCCTACTCCATCCCACCCTATCTCATCCCATCCAAATTTGTACCAAATTTGAGAGCTTGCTTGACTGGCCTTCTTCCCAGCACCAGATTTCCCGTCCCACTCCTATACTCTGCCTGGGAAGCAGCCAGGCTTCCAAATTCCAGGTTGACCAAGAGGAAACCTTTGCTTGATTCCTGCCAACTCCTTCCAACAAATTGCCCTATTTACAGTAACTTTTCTCAACTTAGATAAATTCTCCCTTTCTGCAATCTAGCATCCTGCAATATTTGCAAGCCCGCACAGCACTGCTACATGAAAGCTTAATGTCATCATGTACCTGGGCCAGCACCCTGGGTCATTAGAAATTAATATTAGCCCCAAGAATGCTTGAGTGTTGAGTTTTGATTGATTAGATGGTGTGCATCCATTATTTGAACCATTATACCTTAAATACTGACAATAGCACTTGGCATTTTCAATAATGGAGAAACCCAGGGTCACCCTCCGATATCTTGAAGGCTGAGAAGATCAACACCTCAGCACTCCCGTAGGCATTTAGGGCCCAGAGGTGGGGAATATTTAAAGCAATGGAAGAAGTCAGAATTCAGCTAGGACATTATCTACAAAGGAAGCCACCAGGCGGTGTGTGAGCTGTCAGCAGTAGGGCACTCTGATCCTGACACCTTGGGTATAGAGGGCCCCCCCAACCCAAACTGGGTACCCAGATGTCTTCACCTGCTAGGGTGGCCATGATGAAGCATCATCAACTGAGGGGCTTAAGCAAAGAAATGTGTGAAATGTGTGGTCTAACAGTGCTGGAAGATGGAAGTTTGAGAGCACGATGTCAGCAGGCTTGGCTCCTTCTGTGGGCTGTGAGGTTGCTCTCTGGTCCACTCCCTTTCCCAGCTTCTGGGGGTTTGCTGCCAATCACTAGTTCCCTTGGCCTGTGGAAGCATCACCCTGATCTCGGCCTCCATCTTCAAGTGGCTCATCCCTGTCTGCCTGTCTACTTTCAAGTTCCCCCCCATCTTCACATGGCTTGTCCCCATCTGACTATCTTCAAGTCCCCCCCCCATCTTCACATGGCTTGTCCCCATCTGACTATCTTCAAGTCCCCCCCCATCTTCACATGGCTTGTCCCCATCTGACTATCTTCAAGTCCCCCCCCATCTTCACAGGGCTTATCCCCGTCCATCTATCTTTAAGTTCCCCCTCCATCTTCACATGGCTTGTCCCCATCTGACTATCCTCAAGTTCCCCCTCCATCTTCACATGGCTTGTCCCCATCTGTCTACCTTCAAGTTCCCCGTCCATCTTCACATGACTTGTCCCCATCTGACTATCTTCAAGTTCCCCCCATCTTCACATGGCTTGTCCCTGTCTGTCTACCTTCAAGTTCCCCCTCCATCTTCACATGGCTCATTCTTGTCCACCTATCTTCAAGTTCCCCCTCCATCTTCACATGGCTTGTCCCCATCTGTCTACCTTCAAGTTCTCCCTCCATCTTCACAGGGCTTGTCCCCATCTCTCTATCTTCAAGTTCCCCTCCATCTTCACAGGGCTCATCCCCATCTGTGTATCTTCAAGTTCTCCCTCCATCTTCACAGGGCTGGTCCCCATCTATCTACCTTCAAGTTCCCCCTCCATCTTCACAGGGCTTGTCCCCATCTATCTACCTTCAAGTTCCCCTCCATCTTCACAAGGCTTGTCCCCATCTATCTACCTGTCTATCTTCAAGTTTCCCCTTTGCAAAATGACACAGTCGCATTGGATCAAGGGTCTGCCTTGCTCTGGTGTGACCTCATCTCAACTAATTACATCTGTAGCAACCTAATTTCCAAATAAGGACATATTCCGAGGTTCTAGGGGTAAGATCTTCAACACATTAATTTGAGAAGACAGGAGTCAACCCGTAGCACCAGGAATAACATTGATGGCTACCTGTGGGGCACCTGAGACAGGGCCTGTCATGCGCCGGGTTGGTAGTCAATACATGTGTGTTAAATAATTGAACACATGAATGAATAATCCCTCTGACTGCCAGGAAAGAAGCCTCTGACTCGGGGTGAGGTGGTCGTTTTGATCACCATTAACACTGAACCCTACTGAGGACAGCAGCTGCCACTGTGAGCAGCTTGCTGAGGTTATTGCTGAAAGACTGAGGCCTCTTTGCTGTCTGATCCCAGCAGAAAGCTCTGAATTTGAAGTTGGGGCTCTATAAATAGCAGTAAATCTTATCCTTCAAAATGTCATATGTACTTATAAGAAGATTTTAGTGTCATATGAGAGTCCCCAAGTAATTCAATTTATAGGAAATGGAGACCAGAAAGAACTAACGCTATTATAATTAATTACGTATGCAAATGACAGACTAAATTTAGGAGCACAATTACATGTCTAATCATAGCTGGCAAAGGTCGGGAATGACACACGTGGCCTGAGGAGCATGTTCCCTGCTCTGTTAGGGGATGACGCCGTAAAGTAACCTCACTTAAAACTACACAGGCTGACTGTGAAAGAGAAACCCCAGGAATGTGGTCCAGTGAGAGCCAGGCCTCCCCTTCCCACAGTCCATCTGTGACTTTCCTACACATGGCACAGAGGCCACACAACACTACCGCACAGTGAGGAAGGGCCAGTGTGAAGGAAATAACGACGGCCTATGCCGTCCCATGAGGGGACAGAATAACAACTCAGTCACCACTGCTACAAGCCAAACATAGCTGTCATAAGGTATAATTGGCAATTGCTACTGAAATGTAAGCAGTCTCAGGAATGTCTTTCTGAACGTAAAGGAGGTTTCCAAGGATGTGAATCAAATGACAGGCTGCCTCTGTTCTTCCATCAGCTCTGAAACAATTAGCACTATAGCCTTATGCAGATGGCCACTGTGCATTTCTTGGAGGATACTTCAGTCACTAGCTAAGAATAGTGATTGATATAAAAATGATGATACAGATGAGGATCTAGATATGCTAAATGCTAAATATTCATATCTGTATATATACTTACGTGTATGTGCCACTTTATATTCATTTATTTTATATGTACTATATAAACACTGATGAAGACACCTTGTCGATATCCCCAAATTGCCATTGAACTAGACTCCAAATTTATGAAGCATATAGGTAGTATACATGTTTTTGAAATAGCAGGGCTTCAGCTATGACAATGGTGTCATAGCTCACTGCAACCTCCAACTCCTGGGCTCAACTTGGCCTGTTGTGTCAGCCTCCCAAGTAGCTGGGACAAGAGGCATGCACTAATTTTTAAACTTTAAAATGGGGTCTCACTGTGTTGCCCAGGCCAGTGTCAAACTCCTGGCTTCAAGCAATCCTCTCACCAAGTGCTGGGATTATGGAAGTGAGCCACCTTGCCTGGCCTGTTGGTGGTGTTTCTAAGAGTACCTACCAGAGTGGCCCTGTGGACAGATACACACTTGTATGGGTTTCCACTTTCAAAATGCGCACCTGCACCCCTGTGTGTGTGCACGGGCGTGTAGGGCACTACAGAGAGTAACGGCACCAGAGGAAATCAGGAGTCCTCGGTCTGAGTCCTCGTCCTCCCACTGATGACAAAATGGAAAGAATGATTTCTATTACACACAGTGTGAGTGTGAAATGAAAGAGATTTCCTAAACGACACAAAATAAAATGACACTCATGAGACTTCACAGATCAGCAAACTTAACAATCATGGGGTGAAAGTTGCAGCAACCTTGTTCACCCAGGTGGAGACATGCTCATCCCTCTAGCCCTGCTGACCCTTGGGGGCACCCCCAGCATGCATTCAGCTGGTGCTGCACTGGGGTTGCCTCGTGATTGCATCCTGCATCTCTTTGTGGGACTGGAATTCTCCCAGGAACTTTTTAGACCACGTTCTTCCTTAATAGTCCATGCTTAGCTTCTTCATGCCTGTTTCCTTACCTTTTTGAAAGACTCATTCTCACATGCAATCCTAAAGGAAAGGGAACTGGTTTGATCATTCACAGTGAGGGGTTAGAGACCAGGCGGTGGCTCTTGTAGGAGCATGTGCTCGTTGAAAGGGAACCTGCAAGGACCCATCTGGGGCACAAGGAGACACAAATGCCGGCATTTATCCACTGATTTACATGCCCACACCCCCACATAACCTCATCCCAGGCTGAAGATGGCATGTGCTGTACCAAAATCTGGAAAACAGCAATGCAAGCCATGATGAAGGGACAGTGAATTTTGTTACGTTCCTCAAGGTGTGACACTCTTTTCCTATTCCCGATGTTCTATTTGCTCACCTTCCACACCAAATTTTTAGCCAACTCTACATAAAATGGACTCCCTGTGAAGCCAGTATGGCTATCTCTAAATAGCTCAATTTCCAATCTGTGTAGCTGGTAAAGTTCAAACGTGGACAGATTTAAGGCTGTTCAAATGTGGTGGGATGTCTGATGACACTTTTCATCAATAAAATGATGGAATTGAAAGGAATAGCTCTAATATTCCTTGATTCAAAGTTGACAAGCAGATTAAACAAATACCTTTAGGCTGTTAATGAGAGAAAAGGGGGAGAGAGAGAAGGTACCCTGGAAACTCAAGTCATATACACTATTCCATAGCATTAAATGAATGAGAAAATTTTGTATTTTAGTTAACTCTGAATTACATATACCTTTATATATGGAGTTACTGTATAATTATCACTTCTCAAAGGATCATAATAGAAAAGATAGGTATTTAACAACACAACAATACATAATATAAATAAATATTTATTTAAATAAATTTGAAATATAATACTACTCAGGGTCATTTTATATGCACGTTTTCATTTGCTAGTATATTTTGAAGTGCTAGTTAATGGAGATTTCTAATGAGCTCTCTCCTATACCTTATTTTTAAACCATGTTTGTACACATGTGAGATTATTGCACGTACAAGTGAAGATAAATGAGCATTTGAACTGCTCCCCAAATGTGCTTTATTTCACTGATTTTGACTGGGCCTTAATGTGTTTTCTAAATCTGGGCAGAGCATCCAAACAAAAGCACATTAGATTCCACACCTGGTTCGCAACCAGGAGCACTAAGCACTAGTCATTCTCAGTAGCTTGTCATAACTAAGAATCACGGTTCATCCTGATTCATTGGTTCAGGTTAATACAACCTCCTATTTTAGTTGTCTTCAAACTTAATGGTGCGAAGTCACCTTTAAATTTTTTCAACTCAGGCTGTATCAGGAGCAGACAGAATTTCCTCCAGCAGATCCAGGCCAGGGAGATTTGATCCAACAAGATTAAATTGAGCCTGGGAACAGCAGGATCAGAGAGAAGATTCCCAAACATTAGAACACAAGGAGAGTGGCTCACCAGACACTTTTCTTTCCAGCTTTCACTGAAGGAAAAACTAATGGGCTGGAGAGATGCCTTCTAGGAAAAGCTTAAACACTACTTTACTAAACACACCTACATATTGCTTTCTAAATGTCATGCCAAGATGTGCAGAGTATTACCATGAACTTCTTGAGTAGTTAAATCAGTGGCTTAATACTTGAAGCTAAGTAACTTTAAACTGCAATTGACTAAAACATCCTTTACTACCAAGATGGAGGCTTTACCATGGTATTGGAGCAAGTCGATAAAACAGAGAACAAGAACACATTTATTATAGGTGGTAAAGACCTACTAGGCTTGCCTGTCACTGTGCCAATGTGCAGTTTATCCCAGAGGATTTAGGGGATCCCATAACTGCCATGATTCTAATGGCTAGTGGTGAATCATGGACTTTTACAAAGATGGAATTTTACCATGACTATTAACTAGCATCCTGAGATGCACATAATCTTTAAAGAAAATTATCCGAAACTCTGCCTTAAATTTGAAATCTTCTCATTCTTATAAAGTTTGGGTTCAATATCTCTTTCCCTGCCTCCTGCATGATTTCCTTGTGGTAAAGTTATGATCAACTTTTCAAAAATAATCTGAAACTCAAGTCCATGTTGTAATTTCAGAGGATTAATACATTTGTTTCATACAAAAATGTGTATAAATCATTCCCCAAACATACTTTATAGCATGTGTCCTAATTCCTCATACTTATCACAGAAACAAATAACACATTTTTCCCTGTTCTGTCAAATCTTTACCTCTTTCCAATTCATCACCAAAATTTAAAAAAAATTCACCATGTAGTATTAAAAAACAAAACACAAAATATAAGTAAAGAAATGTTCTACTTTACCCTCTTTAGTTATTTTGTTTTCTCATGAATTAATGCTTATGCCAGCATTTCTTCAATTTGCAAATAATATAAAGGTGAAACAGAAGCCCTGTAGTTTCCACCCATAACACAAATTTAGTTAGTATTGACTCCAGTGATGGTTTTTCCATTTTTTCCCAAGTCTAAGGTTAAATAAGTTGCTGCAATGTCAGTTTATAAATTACTGTTAATACTGCATCAGCATTTGACACATTCCAGTACATAAGAAATACTGAACAAAATTGCTCCACGTCAGTGTGAAATCTTTTAAGCTACATTAGTCAGAGATTTCTCTAGGAATACCTGAAATTTTGAGTCTCCCAATTAAATCAGAATCATATATGGTTATAAAGGATTTGTAAAATCATATTTTCTATAGTTCATTAACTTTCTTCTTTTTACTTTGTTTCTTATCTTTGTTATTGATGAAGTTACTGAACTCCATTAAAAGTCTGTTCTATAATTTTCATATAAGTTACCTAATAAATAAATACATAAAAGGCTGGTTACACCAATCAAAAAACATTCATTGACATGGGTAGGAATCAAAACCTTTTCTCAAAGCCAAATCAAAATTGTATTATTTGTACAGTAATCCAGATTAAATTTACCAAAAGTCTTATCTTTTTAAAAAGCTTATTGGCTCCCTTGTGAATACAAGCTGTCAGATCTTACTAGACTTCTCTGTTTTCTTTTTTAAACCTTTGAGCATCAGAAAAAAAATATGGCCTATATTTTTGTTAATGGTGAAAGATGGGGGTCCAGTTTCAGTCTTCTATAGGTCACCAGCCAGTTCACCCAGCACCATTTGTTAAATAGGTGCTTTTCCCCACTGAATGTTTTTGATTGGCTTATCAAAGATCAAATGACAGTAAGTAGCTGTGTTCAAAACTTAAGAGATGAAACTATAAAAATACTAGAAGAAGGGTGGTGTCTGTGGCTCAAAGGAGTAGGGCGCCAGCCCCATATGCCAGAGGTGGTGGGTTCAAACCCAGCCCCAGCCAAAAACTTCAAGAAAAAAAAAATACTAGAAGAAAGTTCAGGGAAAACACTTGAAGCAATCGGCCTGGGAGAATATTTTATGAGGAGGACCCACTGAGCAACTGAACCAATGCCAAAAACACATTACTAGGATCTGATCAAACTAAAAAGCTTCTGCACAGCTAAGAACACAGTACGTAAAGCAAGCAGACAGCCTTCAGAATGGGAGAAGATATTTACAGATTATGTCTCTGACAAAGGTTTAATAATCAGAATCCACTGATTATGGAGAACTCGAATGTATTAGCAAGAAAAGAACAAGTGATCCCTTCACAGGATGGGCAAAGGAACTGAATAGAAACTTCTCTGAAGAAGACAGGTACATGGCCTACAGACACATGAAAAAATGCTCATCATCCTTAATCATCAGAGAAATGCAAATCAAAACTACTTTGCGATATCATCTAACTCCAGTAAGATTAGCCCACATCACAGAACCCACAAACTATAGATGTTGGCGTGGATGTGGAGAAAAGGAAACACTTCTGCACTGTTGGTGGGAATGCAAACTAATACATTTGTTTTGGAAAAATGTTTAGAGATCGCTTACAGATCTAAAATTAGACCTGCCATTTGATCCTGCAATTCCTCTACTAGGAATATATCCAGAAGACTAAAAATTACTTTATAACAAAGATATTTGCATTAGAATATTTATTACATCCCAATTCACAATTGCTAAGTCATGGAAGAGGCCCAAGTGCCCATCAACCCATGAATGGATCAATAAATTGTGGTATATGTACACCATGGAATATTATGCAGCCTTTAAAAAGATGGAGACTTTACCTCTTTTATGTTTACATGGATGGAGCTAGAACATATTCTTCTTAGCAAAGTATCTGAAGAATGGAAGAAAAAGTATCCAATGTACTCAGCCCTAATATGAAACCAATTTATAAGCACCCATACCTCCATATGAATGCTATAACCCAACTATAGCCCAAGATGAAGGGGAATGAGGAGGGGGAGGGGAGGGAAGGAGAAAGGAGAGAATGGGTGGAGGAAATGTAATTGGTGGGACCACACCTATGGTGCATTTTATAAAGGTACATGTTAAATCTACTAAGTGTAGAATATAAATGTTTTAACATAATAACTAAGAAAATATGGTGAAGGCTATGTTAACCAGTTCAATAAAAGTATTTCAAATTGTATATAAAACCAGTACATTGTACCCCATAATTGCATCAGTGTACACAGCTATGATTTAATTAAAAAAAAAAAAAAACATGACCTGCAAAAATTGATATCCAATCAATCATTTTAAAAGACTGGTATTAAATTAACCTCCTAGCAGCAATAAAATTATACCTGTAGGGGATTTGAATTCAGGTTCTGAGATTAATTTGGCAATCTCCTACTTGCAATGTACTACTATGCACTACTAAAGGAAACAAATTTTATCCATATCAGTGGTCACTTCGCTGAGCCTTCAAACTACTGCTTAGTGGGATCTTAAGAGAGTTATGCATGCATATCAGATGAATTTTCAAAGGATCCCCATGTGCACTGTGCATGTGTGTGTAGTGGTGATGTGTTGTTGCGTGTGAGCAGATGCACAAGTTTTTGGGAAAAAGAGAGACATGGCAGTACTTTTACATCCAGGGACAATAATTACAACTATTAAATTAGTGTACCTAATGCCATATCCTAACTCTTAAGACACAAGTGGAAAGGCAGAGCTGTGGAGTTAAGAAATGGAGGGAGCGAACCCTCTCTCTGGCACCCACACACAACACTAATGTCTCTCAATGTTGTGATGAAGAGCATGGGCTCTAAGGTCAACTGCGTGCATTGACGTTCTGGCTCCACCATTTACCCAATGTGTCCTTTGTGTCACTGTTCCAATCTCATCAAACTTCAGTTTCTTCATCTACAAAAGGGCATTTATTTTTACTCATTCAGCAAAGGTATATTCAGTGTCTAATACATGCTGAGTGCTAAGCTCCATGCTGGCATGCATCAATGAACAATATTTGGATTTCTTCCTTCTGAAGTTTTCATGCTAATGGTCCTTGTGAGGACTAGATTAAATCCTGGATGCAAAGTTTTTGGCACTGTGATAGAACAGAGCAGGCCCTCAATAAATGTCATTTCCTGGGACTATTTTCATGACTGGGTATCAGGCACCATACAGGACATGCAGGATAACATGATATTTAATCCTCACAACAATTGGGTAACATAATTATGAACTTTGTTTTACCTTTTAAGAAAGTAAGTCTTAATGAGATAATGTGTCCTCCCCATTCACAATTATTTTCCTCTATTAAAGACAGATATTGTATTTTCTATATATTCTATGTACATTTCAAATATTAACACATTTAAGTAATAACTCGGTAAAACTCACCCTCTTTTCACTTTGCCATACTGACTGCTAGCCATTAATTGATATTTGTTATTATTTCTGTTAATAATTTCAGAAATGTTAAAGGTGAATTTTTTTATTTTACTGTAATTCTCAATCCTCAATCCAACATCGTAAACACATACAAACACCCAGCACCATCATAACATTTTTCTAAAAAATAAAAAAAATTCTTTAAATCATAGTACATCAGAAAGAAAAAGGTCAAAGAAATGGAAAGAACCTGAAAATAAAAGATGGGTACAGCTTTCCACAAGTAGTTCTCAAATGTCACCCTAAAGGAACAAGGAATAAAGGATACCAAGAGAAAGATGAAAAGATTATACTGGTTGTTAATTAACTCTGTAATTATTTTTTTCCACAGAATTTTGAAAAATAGTAAAGAGTATCCAATAAAATCAAAGTTATCAACAGAAGAAAAACAATTTTTTAATACTACTCTGAAATTATTTTTATCTTTTATTATTGCTAAAAAACAAAATTAACAATCCTTAACAATATCACTTTGGACCATACAGTTCTAATCTGACTTAGTTATTTCTTTCCTTCTGCTGAGTCTGGGATTGCTTTGCTCTTCCTTTTCTAATTCCTTGAGATGATGCATAAGATTGATGATTTGCAATCTTTTTAGGTTTTTGACATAAGTACTTAAGGCTATGAATTTTCCCCTTAGGACTGCTTTTGTTGAATCTCACAGATTTTGTTAAGTTGTGTCCCCACTGTCATTTATGATGTACACCTTAATTTTCTCCTTGATTCAGTAATCATCTAAAAGTAGATTGTTTAATTTCCATGACTTTGTGTAGAACTAAGTAGAGCAGAAAAAGTGAAATGGATAAAATAAAGAATTATACAGAAGATTAATGAGCAAAAAAATTGGTTCTGTGAAAAAATGAACAAAATCAACAGCCCTCTTGCTAGATGAATCAAAAACAGAAAATAAAGGACACTAACAACTTCAAATAGAAATAAAAAAGAAGATATTATAATACTGAAATACAAAATGTCATCTCTGCACTACTATAAAAACCTTTACGCACAAAACTGGAAAATGTTGAGGAAATGGACAAATTCTAGGAAACACAAAACCTGTCTTAGATCAATCAAGAAGAAATATAACTCCTAACCAGATAAATATTAAGTAATGAAATAAACAAAGTAATAAAAAACCTTGCAAAAAAAAATGAAAAAAATCCCAGACCAGATGTTTTTAGAGTTGAATTTTCCCAGTCCTACAAAGAGGAATTGGTACCTATACTGCAGAAATTATTTCATAATATCAGGAAGGAAGGGATCTTTACCAACTCATTCTATGAAGCTAGTATCACCTAATACCAATGCCAGGAAAAAATACAAGAAAATAGAAAACTACAGACCAATATGTCTTATAAACACACAGTAGAACCTCTGTAAGTTGACCACCCATGGGACTGGAACAAATTGGTCTACATATGGAGGTGGTCAATATAAAAAACTAGGCCTACTGTATTGATATGCATAGCTGGTGCATGTCCAGTCTATGAAAAATTGGTCAATTTAAGGATGTGGTCAATGTAAAGAGGTGGTCAACTGTTCTCAATAAAATTCTAGTGAATCAAATTCAGCTGCACATCAAAAAAATAATCGACCTTGACCAAATGAGCTTCATTGCAGGGAATGCAGGGATTGTTTAAGATATGCAAATCTATAAATGTGATTCACCACATAAACAGATGCAAAAATAACGACTATATTGCAATAGATATAGAGAAAGTATTTGATGAAATTTTGTACCCTGTTATAAAAACTCTAAACAAAATAGGCATAGATGGAACATAACTCAAAATTACACAAGCTATATATGACAAATCCACAGCCAACATCACACTGAACAGGGAAAATTTAAAGCATGCCCACTTAGATCTGGAATTAGACAAGGTTGCCAATTGTTACTACTTCTATTCAACATAGTTCTGAAAAGTCTAAGCCAGACAGGAGAAGGAAATCATCGGTATCTAAACGAGGATGGAAGAGGTCAAACTATCACATTTTGCTGATGATATGGTCTTATAAACTCCAAAGATCCAGCAAGATACTCCTGGAATTGATAAATAAATTCAGCAGAGTCTCAAGTCATAAAAATCAATGCACACAAATCAGTAGCATTCCTATATACCAGCAACAGTAAGCTGAGAATCAAATCAAACACTCAGTACCTTTCATAATAGCAAGGAAGAAAATAAAATACCTAAGAATATATGTAACCAAAGAGGTCAAAGACCTCTACAGAGAGGACTATGAATTACTGAGGAAGAAAATCACAGATGTAAACAAACAGAAAACTATCATGCTCATGTAATGGCAGAATCAACATTGTTAAAATGTCTATACTCCCCAAAGTGATCTATAACTTCAGTGCAATCCCCATTAAAATACCAATGTCATTTTTCACAGATCTAGAAAAACTAATTATATGCTTCATATGGAACCAAAAAATATTCTGCATAGCCGAAGCAACCTTAACCAAAAGGACAAATTGGGAGATATCACTTTACCAGACTTCAAGCTATACTATGAGGCTGCAGTAACCAAAACAGCATGGTACTGGCACAAGAACAGGTACATAGACCAATGGATCAGGACAGAAAACTTGAACATTAAACCATCCTCATCTTGCCATGTCATCTTTGATAAAGAAGGCAGTAACAGACACTGGGGGAAAGAATCCCTACTCAGTAAATGGTGCTGGGAAAATGGATAAGCACATGTAGAAAACGGAAACAAGATCTACACCTGTCACCACTCACAAAAATTAACTCACAATGGATAAAATACTTAAACCAAAGGGATCAAACTCTAAGATAGCAGAAAATGTTGGAAAACCTTTTTTGGATAGTGGCCTAGGCAAATAATTTATGAACAAGCCTCTAAAGGCGATCACAACAATTAGGAAATGGGGCCTGATTAATTTAAAAAACTTTCCCCACAGCCAAGGAAATGATATAGAGAATAGCAAATGTACAGAATGGGAGAAAATGTTCATAAGCTATCCATCAATAAAGCTCTAATAACTAGAATCTATAAAGAAGTCAAGCAAGAAAAAAAGCAACTCCATAAAAAAGTTGGCAACAGACATGAGCAGATAGAACCTTTTAGAAAAAGATACATTTAAAAAAAGATAGATTAATGGCGAATAAACATATGAAAATACGCTCAGTATCTCTAATCATCAGGGAAATCCAAATCAAAATTACAATGAGATATCACCTAACTTCGGTGGGAACGGCTTTAATCAAAGCCATTTGATGCTGGCAAGAATAGAGAAACAAAGCAACTCTGATACCCCGTTGGTGGGACTGTAAACTAGTATATGCGCTATAAAAAGTCATGCAGAGCTATCTCTAAGAGGTAAAAGTACACCTACCATTTGATCCAGCAATCCCACTATTGGGTATCTACCCAAAGGGGAAAAAAGTCATTTTATCAAAAAGACATGCTGAGATGTTTACTGTAGCACATTTCGCAGTCACGAAAATGTGACTATGAATCAGCCTAAGTGCCCATCAACATATAAGTGGATTAATAAAGTGTCACATATATATACCATGGCATACTGCTCAACTATTTAAAAAAAATGAACTATATCCTTTGTTACAACCTGGAGAACATTCTTCTAAGACTCTAAGGGAAGTATTACAAGAATAGAAAAACAAACTCAACATGGAATTGGACCTAACTGATCAGAAAGAAAGTAGGTAGGAGGGGGCAGGAGGGTAAAGGGTATAGGTCAATTCACACCCCGAGGGTACAATGTACACTATCCAGGTGATGAGCACACTTACAGCTTTGAGTCAAACTGTATAAAAGCAATTCATGTAACCAAAACATTTGTACTCCTGTAATATTCTGAAATTAAAAAATACATATCACTTCAGCCAGTACAAAGACAGTTATTCCCTTTGATGACCATTTTCTGTCTGATCTTCTCTCTTCTCTTGTCTCACACTCTCTTGTTAACACTGCTCAGCCATCCTGGCCGCTCTGGTATTAATTATCTGAATGTGCAAAGAGGCACATTCACGGGCTATTTTCTCTATCTGGAATTCTGTTTTCCAGAGAGTATCATGGATAATTCCCTTACTTCCATTAAGCACTATCTTTACTGTTTAAAATTGAAGTTTGCAACCCCACCCCCACACCAAAAATCCTGATGTCACCCATGGGCTGTATTTTCTTCCATCACTGCCATTGTCTATCACACTCTATGCTACACTTCTCTATCAAGTTTATCTTTTATTCTGTGTCCACTTGCCCAGCCCAGATTGAAGACAAGCTCAATAAAGGGATAGATTTTTTTCTTTTTGTCTTATCTTTTCAGTGATGTATGCTGGTGTATATAAATAATGACTAGTATGAACAAACACAAAGCATTTGTTCAATAAATTTTAAATAGCTATAATTTTTTTATACTTGCTCTGACAGACACAGGTGATACTTAAAAGCAAAATGAGATAGTCCTGTGCTGCTGATTGGGCATTCTTAAAAGTAAAAAAGAGCTTGCTGTGGCTATTATGCATAGGATTGAAACGTGAGATGAATGAGAATAACCATGAATATTGTGCAAGTTTCAGGCACAATCTCAAATAATAACTTCATGAAAATTATAAAGAGTAAGCCCAGAAGCCCAGAAACAATCATTAAAACAGCAAATACAAGTAACTAGAGAAAAGAAATTTCTCCGCTGAAAATATCATTCCAAACACTGTTTTTCCAAAATGTCATTAAATATGCTCATGCCACAGACTGCCCAATGCCAAATGAAACTATCAGTATAATTAGGCCAAACTTACAGAGAATTATTCCACAGCCTAAATTCAATTTAAATAAATCACAACTAAGAGAAGAATGCTGACCTCCTTCTTATGCTTTTTGGGGCTTTGTAAATTATTTTCTTGGGACAAATTAATGACTGATTAATGCATAAATAAATGGCATAAATATTTAGCACCATTTCCTGATCACCCTAAGAAAGAAAAACCTATTTACCAATTCATAAATTGGTGATGAAATAGAGTTTGGGAGGCAGGGGAAATATGTATATAAGGAAACAGCTCAAAATGATGATTATGAGAAATTTTAAAATCATATAGGGTACTTAAATTATTCTTAAATAAATAAATAATGAAATGGGAAAAGATTTTTTTAAAAAATAAAAGCGCATGAGGAAATGAATGTTTCAGCGTCAGGAGACAGTGACAGAAAAATCAGGTCCTCAAAGACTAAACCACATCAATTGTAAGTCAATCGGTCAAGTGAATGGAGAGTCAAGTTAACCCCAAATAATCCCCACAGAAGACCTAAAAGGAAGATTCTGTTCAGCTCACCTGTGAAAGCAGAATAACTAGCACAGGAAAACACACTAGAAATTCAAAAGCTCAACTGGAACAAGTTAAATGGATGATGAGCTTCCCAGAATTTACCAGGCCACTGTGAAGGTTTTGACACGAATGTGTTACAGGCCATCATTTTACTTACAAGAAACACACAGTCTCTGTTTCCAGTCACATGGCTCTTAACGTTTCTTCAGTTTGGCATATCTCAAAACTTTCATAATGACCCATGTATACTCAGATTTCCCGATATCTTCATCCAAGTAAAGTCCAAAAATTCCAACTAATAGCCTGTGAATGTAGAAAGGGCTTTCTGGTCCTCCAGATTGCATGAACTATTTAAGGAGCTATTACTTGACTTTCAGCAACATTAATGTTAACATAAAATTACACATGAATTCCTCACCACTTGGCTGCTTTGTGACATACCTGTTAGGATCCAAAGTCTTAGACTCCTTGGCAGGGAAAGGAGCATAGAAGTAGGAAACCAGCATAGAGCAACAAAAACCACTTAAAAATCAACACTGGTAATTATGGTCACCTCACAAAAGCTCTCACATCAATTTATGATGCAGGGGCAAGTATCCATTAAATTACGAAGAGATGCCTCCAGTTCCAAACAATTCCCTTAATTCAAATAAATAAATCTGGCCAAATCACTTCTATAAATCGTTTATCTGACAGAGGAGCAACTGTACTACTATAGTGAAAACAGAAGAGGCCAAGACTGGACTCATTTCCAAAAACTACTATTTAAGCAAAAGACAGCATGCAGGGAATTGCAAAGATCGATAAATAGATTGAGAATAAATACTGGAATGTGACCCAAGGACATACACCTGAACTGGGGAGAGTCCTCTTCACTACCATGAAAAACAAGCAAAGAAAAAGGCCTAAAATTCATGAGTCTCCTGCCTAATATCGCAAATCAGAGCACAGTCTTCTCCATTCTCCCTTCTGGAATCAAAGGCAGTGAGGTCCCACTGTTGCATTGTGCACTCGAATTTTAGCAAAAACAAGAAATGTTTGCAGCTTGTTCAAGTTAATCATTCTGAAGGTTGAAGTCCTTCATAAATGCATTTATTATTTATCTATCTATCTATTCATTTCTTGATCAAAAAAATTTAAGCGTACATGTCAAATCTACTAAGTATAGAGTATAAATGTCTTAACACAATAATTAAGACGTGTGGTGAAGGCTATGTTAACCAGTTTGTTGTATTTCAAATTGTATATAAAACCATCACAGTGTACCCCATAAATGCATTCATGTACATAGCTATGATTTAATAAAAAAAAAGTGTGTGTACAATAAATTATGAACAAAATGAAAAAAAAATTGAACATGTACTAAGCACTACACAACTGGGCAGTAATCAAATTCTTCACAGGTAGTCATAAAATTCTGTTAAATGGTCCTGGCTAAAAGTCCTGGTGCCCTCTCATACAGGTCATAGGTGTCTATTCTTGTAGTTAATTGTTAGAATATTTGTCCACCCCTCTAGGCAGTAAATTCCTCAAAGCAAGCACTTTATCCATTCATGTAACTCCCACCTACTCTTTCACTTAAAGTGCCAATGTGCTGCCTGGTACACCGTGACTGCTTAGAATAGCTATGGAGTGTGACACACGAAGGAGGAGCAATAAAGGGGGGAAAATCCCTATTTCTATAGCTGAGCATCCCTACAAATAAAGGAAATGAGTTCCTTAGTATAAATATCTTGCTTAAATTGAGAGTGCACCCTAACACTGCTCATGTTCCAGGAGTGAGAGAAACATCCCAGATATCTGGGTGTTCCAGTGAAAAACTGACACGACCATTTGCAGAAGCAGGAAAATCCTCAAGCCCTATATGGTCGTGACAGTCGTCCCACCCCCTCTCCCCTCATCACACCCAGCCTCACTACCACCACCATCTGCCTGGAGATCAGAGAGGCTGAGCTTAACTTCCATTTCTAAGAAGCCCAGGAGTTCCAGATCACTCCCTTTCTCTCAGACCGCCATCCCATCCAGCTCTGCACATCCTCTCCACCATCCACCAGGCCCCAACTCCTGAAGTCCTTCCACTGTATCCTCCAAAGCTCATGGCTATTAGTACAGTGCTCTGTTAGCTCATCTTCTCACTCCAGGGCTGAGCTGGAGGACTCTCCTCTGAGGACTCAGCTTCTTCTCAGACCTATTTTAGGCTGTTTTTCTCCCACACCATTAGCCATTTTCCTTCCTCCTGCATGGAGATCCACAGCTCCTCTGTGCCTCCTGAGAGCAGTATTCATGGTGAGCTGGCCTTTTTCAGCCCCTTGAAACCCAGCAACAGCTTGTTTCTTATTGCAACCATCTGCTGATGACACCCCACCCAATCAGTTCTTTAACTTTTAGCCCATCATCAACCTCTTCAAGAATACCCAAAGTCATTCTCAGTAATCACCTTTCCAGTTAACAGTGACCTTTCAGCTCCTTGATACTTTTCTGACCTGTCCTCTTTTCCACCTCAGCTGCTCAGACCAATGATTCTGTCCTGCAAATAAACTCATCATCACACGTACACTGCTCTCAGATCCCCACCTCCCATATTCCTCCTCACTCCCTCACTCTTGACCCAACAATCATAATTTGTAACTAACTGTTCTTGTCACCTTTTTCATGTACCTCACCCTCCTGTCTTAAATCCTCATTTCCCACCTTCCCAATTGATGTTCATAATTATTATCTCTTTATTTCACTCTTCCAGCAAAACTCTGACCACCTTTAGACCCAGCTTTTTACCACCTGTTCTGTGCATCCTGAACCCACAACCACACCAGTTGTTCTCCTTCTGAGTACCCAGCCACTAACCCAAGTGAACCTCGACACAACAAAACTGCAGAGATGTGTTCTGATCACTCTACCACCCTTCAGGAGTACAATTCTGTTTCATTCTCTTAGTATTTGCAATGCAGCTGCTTCTATCTGCATTCTCAGCTCAAGATCTGACTTTGCTTTTTCAATGAGAAAATAGGAGCACACAGAAAAAAGTGCCCTTAACTCCCACAAGTGCAGCTCTTCACCTACTAGCATCTGTGCTCCTACCCTCTGCCTTCCCTCCTATTATTGTGAACCAATTTTCTCTGTTCCTATTTAAGATTTAGTCCTACACTTTTGCACAGGGTCCCATCCCATTTCACCTACTCAAGAACATTGCTATAGCAATTCTCTCCCCTCTCTCCTACATCATTGATTTTCCTTCTCTATGAAAATATTACTATTCACCTATTAATCATGCTATGATGCCTCAAATATTAAAAATTTTTTAAATCCCACATTCTCCTGATACAGAATTAATTTTTTGACACTTAATTCCAAAGAGTTGACTTTACTCTTGCTAGTCATTAGCAACAGGGTCTCAGCCCATCCTAGCCTCACTTCAATTATGCCTCTGCGCATGGCTTTGCCCAAGTGTAACCTTTCAGGCAAGGCCTTTCTTATCACCCTACTCAAAAGTGCAAGCCCTGCCACCTTTCTCATCACTCTGTCCTTGTCCCTCTGCCTAATTATTCTCTGAAACCCCCATTGCCATGTGACTTCCTGATATTTCTGTCATTTCTTCACTTGTTTTGCCCTTCTAATTAGGATACATCCACAAGATCAGGATTATTTCTCTATTTCATTCTCTGCCATTTTCTTGCAACTAAATGGTATGCCAATGAATATGTAGTAAAAGAATGCACAAACGTATTTGGGAGAATTATAGCATAATGCTGAATTAACACTAAGGTTTTGAATTTGGACAGTCCTCTATATGAATAGCAGCTTTGAGTGCTTGAAAAAAGTCATTGAACGTTGCTGCAACTCAGTGTCCTCCACTGTAAAATGTGGATAATAAAATGTATGCCATAGAATCATTAAAATAATTGACAAAATGCTGTATGGAAAACAGAACATTCCTTGGAACATAGCAAACAACTAACAAATCAGTGGTCACTTATACATTATCCCAGGTGAAAAGGTACAAAGCAGTTTTAAATGAGTACATTCTGAACTCCTCCATTTGCCAATGGTTTTGATTATCTCAAGACTTTAAAAGACATAGCTTAAGCTTATGTAGTTTAGCACAGATACTGGAATAATCCCAATACCTTGGGTCCATATTGGAAATGTTTTACTCTGTCACATACTTGCATCATCAGGTAACACTTATTAATTAAACTTCTGCCTCATTTTTATGCAATTCCCATTGTGCTGGGACATGGGGAAAATCACCCACAATCCTCTTCTGTGTAGATGCACAAACCACCTGACAAAGTGCAGAGAATCACTATGATTATGTGGAACCTCACTGATTCCCAACATGAGACCTAAAGCAGAATATAATCATCTTGTTAAAATAACTGAACTCTTCACTTCAGCACTGCATCACCACAGGGATTCATGGCATTATTTCTGATGCCATACATAAGAACAAGGTGAAGTGAAAGTAACTGAAACAGCCCCTAATGATCATAAGCTACATGAAATGCACAGTGAAGAACTTTGGAAGTTCAAATGCTTTTTCATGTATAATTCGTGAAAGAATAACAGAATCAAAAAAGTTTAGAACTGGTAGTGCAGAATCCTCATTTTATAAATGAGGAAAATGAGGAGATACACTGAGTTGATGCAAAGAGAACATTTCCCTATGGAAAGAAAAATAACTTTCATAGAGCAAATCTCCTATACCAGAGACAGACAGGCAGCCTAATGGAATAGAAAAGACACAAAAATAGCAACCCACACAGCACCCAACACAATAAATATTTGTGCAAGAACTGAACGAAGGGTACAGTGACCTGAATTCTGGTCACGGCTATGCTCAAGTTCTCCTTGAATAAGTTCCTTTACCTCTTTGGTCTCATTTTCCTCATCTCTGTACTGAACATCAGAGTCAGTGTCTCCCACTAACCAAGGGCATGTTAGATGGTTAATTTGCAGTGATCAGAAGAGGAACAGAGAAACAGCCAAGTTTTTTTGTTCTAAGACTTCCAGGGCTGTCCTTGAACATGGGAGCCTAAAGGTCACATTCTATTTCAATACACATAAGATAAACATTTGAAAAAAGTGTAAATGTGCACAAATAATTGTCCATTTCCCCAAGGAAAATGTATAAAGCAAGTAGCAGAAGTAAAATGCTCATTATTCTGAGTTACCATATATGTTAATATTTTTTAAATATATCTTAATTCTAAGATAGAATTTTTAATTATCACAGATTTTAATGACCCTGTGAATGTGTGTGTATGTGTGCAACATCAATGAGAATCCAAAAATGCAAAATAGTGAGGATCCCTTCTGCCACATTTGTAAAGCTAAGGGAAAATTCCATTTTCTCAGAACTTAAGGCTGCAATCCATGATTTTTCCAGAAAGAGCTTTACCAACTTTTTTTTAAAAAATTCAACTTCTGTGCATCATGTCCTCAAATACATCATCCACAGATGATGACTAACTCACAGCAGACCTGTCTCCTCTTGAGAGCTGGTTGAAATGCTGCCATCCTTCTTGACAGGTCTAAGTATGTCAGTTATTAATAATAATTTTTACTTAAGAATTTCTTAATGTTTATAAAGGGAGACCCCCCCAAAGTCTTACAAGTTAGACAGTCTTATTTTGTATATACATTTTAAACATCAGTAGAATGACACAATAAGTGATATTTCTCAGAAATGGCGCAGTTATAAACAAATTAGTAATAAGACCAGAAGTCCCACTTCTCCCTCCATGACCTGCCTGTCCCATAACACTTCTAGCTAACTAATGATATTTAACTTAAAGCAGATCATAACATAGAACTCTTATGAAGATATTTCTATATGTGGTATTTCTAGAAACATTACAGATTCTATGTGTTAAGCTATGTAAAATTTGGGAACTAGATTATCATACTGCACTAAGTAAATCTCGGGATATCCAACATGCCACCCACGGGCCATATGAAACTTCCAAATTTGAAAAGCTTCTTGATTATATATATGTAATTCATTCCCAAAAGTAAAATTTCCCTTCTACCTTAACCCAACATGGCTCTCACATATGCAAAACGTTCATTGTTTGGAAACACATCAAATGTCCATGATTTAGAACCAGAAAATGAGTTTGCATCTTGGAGAGCTTAAGTCATGGATTTGCAATCAAGGTAATGAAGTCTTTATTACAAATAAAAGTCAAATGGGCAATAAAACAGTCCAGCCCATAGTCAACTTGTTATTCAAAGATTAAACAAGAGTTAAAGTTTATACTATGGGTCTTCAACTGAGTCCCTTGTACATTTTGCTATAGACTCAATGAAGATTCAAAAGTAGAGGAGTTACAAGAAAAGGCCCCCAGAATTTGGTACAGTAGGAAGACAAAGGCACCGACAGAGATGTTTGGCATGGACATGGTTCCTGCTTATGATTTCCTGTGTTCTGATGATGGGAGATGTAAACAGTTACCAATCAGTTACCAAAAATACCGACTGCAGTCACAAAGGATGCCAAGCATCTGGGAGTGCAATCAACAATGCTCCCTCAAAATCTGCTGTTGTCCATTTAGTGCCAACATTTGATCCCAGATCCCCACCCCCCAAAAAGAAATTAAAAATGGCCTTTCTGAGGCATTGCTAGGCTATTTATATTGTTCATCTCCAGCATGTAAAGGGCTCTTCCCATCAGAGAAACCACCCAGCAGCCACCACAGGATGTTTCTTATTTTGACGACAGAAAGGTACATGCTGGGTCTGGAGGAGGGAGCCATTGATTTATTTTCACCACATTTCCCTGGCTGACAGCAATCTAAAAAAGAAGGAACAAGCCAAATCACTCATCTGCCTGCTTGGCATGCCTGGTAGTCATGGGAGCCCATGCCGAAGCCATCTGTTCAGGTCCCAGTCTCTCCAAATGTGCACAGAAAGATGATGTCAAGAGGGGCGTACTCCAGCCCTGCTAATGAGCCACTCAGGGTGACCCAGATGACCCGCCCTGCTCAGTCCACCCATTTATCTTCTTTCTTAGCAACCAAGTCCAGTTAAATCATGGATTGGTTTGACTACAATCAAATATAAGTCGATTTCCCTAGACAAATAATCAGTCGAACATCTCTGGCTTAGTCCCATGTGGGTAGGTAGATCCTGAAGGTGAATGGACATGCACATTGCAACCAACCTACTAAATATGCAGCCTGCCTCAGAAGGCACAGTGCTCAGGGCTTATCTGGTGGTGCATGAGAGCACTGTCAAACTCAGGGCTCTCAAAGGCCCCTAAATCACTGCAGTCAGAAAACCTGTCTGCAGCTAAGCACAGACACTCAGAAACAGCAGTGTCATGTAGCTCTACTCAGTGAAATAAAACCAAACAGGGTGCTCTGTTTGCCTCAAGATCACCCTGTTGCACAAAGATTCACAATCTGTTGCAAAAAATTGCCAGTCACTCCAGGTTGAATAGGAATAAAAGAAAGCATTAATATAAGGCTTCTTTGATCAGAACCCTAATTTCATGTAATATGTGCAGTATTTATGGACTCAAATGGAAACAATGTGGCTTTCTAAGATATCTTGGACTTTGGTTTTTGTACCCTAAAATGTGTCTTGCTTTTTTAGTTATCTTTGAGACAATCATGTGAAGGATGTCCTAGATTTTTTAAAATAACCTGTTATGATAAGGGAACTTCTGGGATCTAGGGCCATTTTGGCAGCTATTTTGGTGATGTTCCTACATCCTCAAGAAAGCAGCTGTTTTCAATGCACAATAAGACCTAAAGTGGCCAGGAAGCACTCTCTCTGGCCAGGATCCATGGTGATAGAACCATCATCACATATTCTGGGTTTTTTCCCAGCCACATCCGCTCCCACCTAAACCTACTTTCCCACCAATGCATATTCATATTCCCTCAGGGACCTTCCTGTATTTCTTTACATAAAAAGTAATTTGTGATGACTTGAAAATACTCTTATATCTCTCAGCTTGTATATCTGTACTTGCAGTGAGGCTCCCTGAAATCTACTGGATCACGTTGGCCTTCCTTTCACTATTTTATAACTTTAATTCAGACTATTTTCTTTCATCTTTCCTACTGAAACTCCTATTAATTATATGTTGGACTTTGTAGATTTTCTAAACGACTTTTAGCTGAGTTATCCCCACATCTGTTATCTACACATTGGTCTATTCTATATGGAACCAAAAGGCTTCTCAGTTGAATCAGTCTCTTGTTAAGACCAAGTAATTTTAGCAGACATAACCCAAACCCCATTCCTACCATGAAATAAAATATAGTTAAAACACTTACAAAGAGGTACCCAAGTACCTAACTACCTACTGAAAGAGGGGAGACCAATGAGATATACTCCATTTTATGCTGAGGAACCACAAAAAGCTCAAGAATAAGAAGCACCAGGGCAGATGTAAGGGAGTAGTACAGGCATGTCTTGTTTTATCATACTTTGCAAATATCATGTTTTTCAAAAATTGCTGATTTGTGGTGACTCTGCATCGAGCCAGTCAATTGGCACCATCTGTTCAACAACATGTGAGACTTTGTGTCCCTGTGTCACATTTTTGTAATCCTTGTAATATTTGAGTGAGCTTTGACGTTACTATTGGAATTTTTTTAGGACACTACAAAGTGTGCTTGTATTAAATGGTGAACTTAAGGAATGTTGTGTGCGTTCTGACTACTACACTGAGGAGTCCTCCCTTTTCTCTCACTTTCCTCAGGCCTCCCTATTTCCTGAAACACAACAATATTAAAATTAGGCCAATTAATAACACTATAATGGCCTCTAAGTATTCAAATGAAAGGAAGATTCTCTCACTTCAAAAGCTAGAAATGATTAGCTTAGTGAAAAAGGCTCATCAAAAGTGGAAACAGACCAAAAGCTAGGCCTCCTGTGCCAGGTAGTCAACTTCTGAATGCAAAGGAAAAGTTCTTGAAGAAAATTAAAAGCACTACTCCAGTGAACATGTGAATTATAAGAAAGTGAAACATTCTTACTAGTGATATAAAGTTTGAGCAGTCTAGGTAGAAGATCAAACCAGCTACAACAGTCCCATACACCTAAGCCTAATCCAGAGCAAGGTCTTAACCCTCTTCAACTCTAAAAAGGCTGGGAGAGGTGAAGAAGAGGAAGAAGAAAAGTTGGAAGCTAGCAGAGTTTGGTTCATGAGGTTTAAGGAAAGAAGCCACCTCTGTAACATGAAAGTGCAAGGTGAAGCAGCAAGTGCTGATGTAGAAGCTGAAGCAAGTTATCCAAAAGTTCTAGCTAAGCTCATTGACAAAAGTGGATCTACACTAAACAATTGCTTGTCAATGTTCATGAAATAGCCTTATATGGGAAGACAAAGCTATCTAGGACTTGTTTCACCTGGCCAGAACAAGTCGATGTCTGGCTTCAGAGCTTCAAAGGACATGGTGACTCTCTTGATAATACAGCTGGTGACTTTAACTTGAAGCCAATGCTCATTTACCATTCAGAAAATCTTATTGCCCTTAAGAATGATGCTAAATCTACTCTGCCTATTCTCTCTGTAAGTGGAACAATAAAGCCTGGATGACAGCACATCTGCTTACAACATAGTTTGCTGAATATTTTAAGCCCACTATTGAGAACTACTGCTCAGAAAAAAAATATTCCTTTCAAATGATTACTGTTCAATGCACTTAGTCCCTCAAGAATTCTTGTAAACACATACAAGAGATTAATATTGTTTTCATGCCTGCTGACATAGCATCCACTTTGTAGCCCATGGATCAAAGAGCCATTTTTATTTCCAAGTCTTATTATTCAATAAATTTATTTCTTAAGGCTAAAACTGCCTGAGATAGTGATTCCTCAGATGTATCTGGGCAAAGCAAATTTTTCTGGAAAGGATTCATCATTCTAGATGTCATAAGAACATTTGCAATTCATGGAAGGAAGTCAAAATATCAACATTAACAAGCATGAGGAAGCAGGTGATTCCAGTCCTTGTGAATGACTTTGATGGGTTCGAGATCTTGGTGGAGGGATCAACCACAGGATGTGGTAGAAACAGTGAGAGAACTAGAATTAAAAGTGGAGCCTGAAAATGCGATCAAATTGATGAAATCTCAAACTGCTAAAAGCTCAAACTTGAATGAATGAGGATTTCCTTCTTATGGATGAGCAGAGAAAGGGCTTTCATGAGATGAAATCTACTCCTGATGAAGATGCTGAGGGCACTGCGGAAATGACCACAAAGTGTTGCAAACAGCACATAAACTTAGTTGATCAGGCAGCAGCAGGATGTGAGAGGATTGGGTCCAATTCTAAAAGAGGTTCTACTGGGGTTAAAATGCAATTAAACAGCAACACATGCTACAGAGAAATTTTCTGTGAAAGGAAGAGTCAACGGATACAGCAGACTTCCTTGCTGTCTTATTTAGAGCAATTGCTACAGTCACGGAGCCTCAATCAAACACCACCCTCATCAGTCAGCAGCCTCAAGGGAAGACCCTGCACCAAAAAAAGATGAGGACTTGCTAAAAGCTCAGACGATTCAAGCATTTTTGGCAATAAAATATTTTTAATTAAGATATGTACACTGGTTTGTAAGTTTAATTTTTTTTTTTTTGTAGTTTTTGGCCAGGGCTGGGTTTGAACCCACCACCTCTGGCACAAGGGGCCAGTGCCCTACTCCTTTGAGCCATAGGCACAGCCCGTGTACACTGGTTTTTAGATATAATGCTAGTGAACAGTTAATAGACTATAGAATAGCCAATACATAACTTTTATATGCACAGGAAAACCCGGAAATTCCTGCGACTCCCTCCATGGTGACTTTCACTTTCCCACAGTGGTCTGGAAGTGAACTGGCAGTATGTCCAAGCTTTGCCTATATATAGGCAAGGAAGAAAGTTGAAAACAAGAGGATATTTTAAAAGTTTCTATAAGAAACATTTATTTTCTTACTTTTTCCCTACCTCCAACATAACCTGTTACGTGATCACCCATTGCTCATTCCCCCAGGAGTATGGAGAAATATTAGGTGGAGAAAGGAAGCCCGAGTCCCTCAGGACTCGAGGATGTCAGAGAGCAACACTAGATGCCCACGCTTCTTCCACTGTTCAGCTTTGGGATGTCAACAGCTGGATTTATGCTTCCTTCCTTAGAAAGACTGGAGGAGAATGGGCACATACTGACTGACATTTGAGAAACCCCAACAAAAAATGAGCACGCTAGTCACAGACAAGTCACAGAAAAACTAATCAGTGAATAGATGTAACTTTCTCACAAAGCTTCCCAGCCGTGTTTGAGAATAAACACTAGAAAAGCAAGGCTCATCACACACTGGAGAAAAGCCTCTACATGGGCAGAAAAAAGAGGGAGATGAATATTTCCAATAATCCATAGCTGATATCACCAAACAAGAGGTCACAAAGAGGAATAAGAAAAGGACAGGAAATTCTTTGGAATTTAAAACATAAACATATATTTTTGTAATTCAATAAGAGGATTAGAAAAGGAAAGCAAAAAAATACATTCCAAAGAACAAAAAGACAAAGATAGGGCTTATAAGAAAACAGAAAAATAGAAAAAGAGGAGTAATTTCAAAAATCCATAGGGCCAAAGTCTAACTTAATAGAAGTTTCAGAAGGAAAGATGAAACAAAATAGTTTATGTAGAAATTACCAAAGATACAGTATTTTTAACATTTCTTGTAACTGGAAAACATAAATCTCCAAAATGAAAAGTCCTTGAAAATGTCTAACAAAATCAGTAAATGTCACATCATATACTTAAAAATCCCCGGAGGTGAGGTGAGAGCAAAGGTGCCACATGAAGAATTCGGAGAAAGTGGCATCCCAGTTCCCAACATTCACATTAGAAGTCAGAAAACACCAGGGTGATGCCTTCAAAAGTACAAATAAAAATCGTTTTCATTCTAGAAAACCTGGAAAAATTATCAACCTATCATGACAGTAGAAAAAGACATTTTCAGATATTCAATATGAGATTTTTTTTAATCCTTTCTCAAAAAATCCCCATACTGAGAAATAATGACATCCTAGAGAAAGAGGGTCCCCTATAAAAATGGTTCAAGAAATTTCCAGAATGACAGCATGAACTACATAAACTCACAGTAAACAAGAATGTAAAAGGACCACACTATTTAAAGTGAAGTGAGCATCTATCACAATTCATTTTCATTTTTACTAGCTTGGTAGGAGGTAACTGGGCATGAAAGTGAGGTCAAGGACACACCAAATGAGGGAGAAATCTACTAGGGTTTGGGTAAGAACCTAATGGAATTTCAAAGACACTTGGATCTATTCAGTCATTAAAAAAGAAAAAATATATATATAGTATCTTCAGATTCCTAGTACTCTTAGGAAAGTTCAACTCAACCAAATTCAGTTCATATACAATTCTGTCTGGAGGGGCCTTGCCCTGGCTGTTTCCAGTTGCAATCTTTTTATATTTAGATTGTCCCTGTCTCTGCCTTTTTGCCATTTTAGCAAATCTCTTAGAGAGAAGCCATGTAGTTTGGAATTGGAAGCAATTGCACTTGATGTAAAAAATATATATATTTGTTTTTTCTTTGAGAGGAACTAAGAAAGGAAAGCATAACAGTTATGGCCTTGCTTCTCCACAGAGTTATAATATATGTAGGATTGTTAGCAATCCTCGACCTTCATGTCCTTACCCCGGAACAAACATACACTCATACTCCAAAAAAGAGTGTTCATCAGTCCCAGAAGGTTCACAAAGTATGCATACTTTTACCCTAAAATTCTGCATGTATCCCAATATATCTTTTAATCTACGATCAGAGATTCCGTATTATCTCACCTCTAATGACCATGGTTTCTTGATGCTGATACAAGAACTCATAACTGGGATGACCTTTTATGCATGAAAAGAAATATTACATGATAAAGTCTCCAACAAACAAAACTTAAAATCAATATGTGGATCAAGCAGACAGTAATAAAGATGCAACAACTAAAGACAAGGTAACCCATTAAATTACCATGATAAATGTACTTTTGTGGCATTCCGAGTTAGGAATAAAAAGGCAATCAAATGTGCTCAAATAAGCAAGAGTCCCTCACACATGTGTTAATAGTGGCCATTCAAGAAATATTTATTAATTATCTACTATGCGCTCAATGCTACTATATTTTTAAGTAAAATATACACTGTTAAACTGTCTCGTGTAATTATGGTCCCTAACTATATGTACAATTGAAACAGGATAAGGAAGAATGACCATAAAAAGCTTCACAGTGGAGGCACTGCTTTTGCTGTGACTTAAAGGCAAAACTATGAGCAGTAAAAGTGGAAAAGAAAGGTTCTCCCAGGTTGAGGAGAAACAAAACTTTTGATTCCGATGACGTGGAACAAAATCATTATAATTAAAGAAACCACATATCAATTATGTCCAGACAATAAACGAATATTAAAAGCCACCTTGCCAGAGACTACTACTGTTTCAGCTTTACACATAAGGATATCCATCCTCAAAGAGTTTGACAACTTGCAGAGAAGGAAGAAGGAAAGAAGCAAGGGAAGAAAAGCCCTAAGAACCTACCACACCTTTAAGGAGCTGAGCATCGAACAAGGACAGGTGTCACGGCAGAGAGCAGGAGTCTGCTGAATGGGGGCACACATTGGAAAAACTGGAGAGAGAACTAAACGTCCCTAAGGAGTAAGATGGTCGTAATCCAGAACTTTACAGAAAAGAGAAGTTTTTGTGTGTGTAAGACTAGAGAAAAATAAAAGGATAATTCTTTTACTTATGCAAACACAAAATAAAGAGAAAACATTCCATTATGAGGAGACGAATGTATTTGGGAGGCCCTGTGTCATTCAAATATGGCAGGTAGTAGATGGAAAACCTGCAGCCCTCATCCACCCTCTACCCTTTCATTCATTCAGCACAAAGGCCTCAAAGTGCGGATTGTGTGTTTAAGACCACGTGGGCTTTAAAGCATGCAAAGACGCATAGTTCCTTCCCTTGAAGTGCTGTAAGGTATAATTAAAGATTGTTCTTTTCCCCTCCCCAGTCTACCCACTGTCCCTATTGTGAGCTCAAAGCATGAAGGCTGACAAAGCTGTTATTTGGAATATTTTTATGATCGAGAGGACTACCATCTGGAAAGTTTCTAAGGGCATTTTTCAAGAACTTTTTATATCCTTCTTACTAGAAATAAGACAGAAAACTGAGATACCTACCTATGGCATTACTTCTCTTTTTACTTGAAATCACAAAATGATTAAAGTCATCTAGCAACAATAGTTGACCTATTAAGGAGAAATGCTAGACAGGGGCCATGTAGAGCCTGGTGTGTGAAGTATTTGGGAAGGACTGCCAAGACTCCCTGCATTTGTGTGGGAGGCTCTTTTCCCTCCCTTGCCTCTGTTGTTAGTTTATTCATAGCCCCTTGTGGCCTGTAGACTGAACCTGCTCAATTCAGGGTCCCAATTTAAAGAGCCATTGAAATTATTTTCAAATACAAAAGACAAGGAATTGCTTTACAGGGAGCTCAGTGCTTCTCTGAATTTGCCATTAAATTCTACATAAGTCACTTAAGATTCTGGGCCTTGTTATTCTAAACTTTAAACAAAAGGAGAAAAAATGGACAAAATTATCTCAACACTATGGCTCTACCTATATGCCAGTGATGGTGTCTACTTCAGTCACTACTTTTAAGTGTACAGATAATAACAATGACTAATTCTATAATGATATATAATATCTACTAAAAATTACCTTATACAATTGTATACTAATGTATGATTTCATAAAATTTAAATGACTCAGAAATAAAATCAATCCAGTAGGGTTAGTGATTGCTCAAAGAACAAAATCACATGGAATCCATCTTAACTTGACAATCATACAAAGCTAACATTAGCAATCTAGCTAAAAATGATAACTTTTTCATGTTTGCATCCCACAAAATCCTAAACCCATCCAATAACACCAGTGTAGGACATATTTCCACAGATTAAAGGGGGAAAAAAGCCAAAATCGAGAGCTTTGCTGACTATGTCTATTGTCTCAGCCTAAGGTATTTCCTTCCGTAGGAAGGTAAAAGTATTAGACTGAGAGTCGAAATTAGAAATCTGAGCTACTAATCTCCTATGTTTTCAACTACCACATTAATACAAAATCAATAAGTATAATAATAAAAGCTCAGGGAAGCATCCAAGATGGAGATCAGCTATTTTGAAACTGTTGGCAAAACTTCTGTGAACGATACTGTTTTTGAGAGCAGGTACATTCAATATGTCTCCTGGGTATCAGCGAATCCATTCATAAATCCACTCGGCCAAGTGCCATGCAGGGCCTGTCCATGCAGAGATAATAAGAGCTCAGAGTCTAAGAGGGAAGGGTAATTGAATACACAAACCGTAAGAGTGGCTTGAAAGAGCAGTGATGTAGGGGTAGATTATGGGTGCAGGAGAGGGAGTGCGTGGTCCCTGAGGAGAATGAACAGAGACCACTCATTCCAGGCAGACAAGTATGGTTGCAAAATAATAAGCAGACACTGGCTGAGGCATTCTGAGCACCGTGAGTTTCCCTTTATAGCTCAAACATGAATTTTCTAGGGCAGATGTTGCAAGGCCTGTTCAGGGAGGACCTAGTCTGCCAAGCTAAGGCATCTGGATTTCACCACTGAAAGATTTTAAGCAGATGAATCACATCATCAGATTTTCTTTTAGAACGATAACTGTACCAGCTGCATAGAGAATGGATTAGAGGGGTGTGATATTAGAGACAGTCATATGTGATACTGTTGGCTTTCAAACTAAATTTAAGTGACCCCTTTCCTACAAATTCTATGGGTCAGACCTTCTGCTAAATATAGCTCTCACATTCATACTGCCTCTTTAAAGGCATAGCAGAATCTAAACATATTTTGAAGGTTAATATGTTTTTTAATATCCTGTTAGATTTCCTGTTAGCAGGAAAAAGGAAAGTCACACAAGGCTGACATTAAGATATATATATATATATTTTTGAACAGCTGTTATGATCATTTTAACCCAATCTTTCTCCAATTATACTATTAAATACAACATGGCTAAGCTTTTGCAGGAAAAAAATATTCTAATAACCATATTCTCCACCTAGTGTTTTTCATAGTCTGTCACAGAAAGAATATAGAGTGCTTTTAAAGCTGATTATGTAATTCACAGCAGGGTCTGTTCCGTTCTTAGTTATCGGTAAAATTATTAAGTTAGCAGCAGCAATTCACATACGTTTTTCTACTTCTACCTAAAAAGAAGGAATGAAATTCATCGCTTGTCAAATGATCCTCCGTGAATAAATTATGCTACAGCTATAATATTTTAAAATTCCCTCACACCTATTAAAAACTGTCTTAGTCAAACCACTTAGACGTCAGAATGTTTTTAAAGGACAGATATTGTCAAAATGCTGCAATTTCTGGTAAAGATTCCTCCAACTTTTTAAAGAACTGAATTAAAATTGAATCACTTTCCTAAAGAATCTGACCAAACTCCTGACACATTGGGATTGGTTGATTCTGGGTAAAGAATACCCAAGTTTACCCACATGGGCAAAAACATTAATTAGATATGTAACAACACAAACAATGTCTATTACTAGAGTAACTATCTGAAAACCATATTTTCAAAAATCAAACTGAAATCCTTCTAAATAGGATATAGTCCAAGAGCATTGATCTGTTCATTGATTTAGATTCATACAGACAGCCTGCCAGTTTAGCCCACTTTCACCGTATGTGAGCACTCACTACATGTTAGGCTTTGGATGTACAATGAATTTACAGTAAAGTAAGGGAGAAGCAGATAAAAAGATCATTGCCATGTCAGCATAAGGTCAAGGGCGTTGCAAGATCAAGTGCTAGGCCAGCCACTCATATGAGGTTCAAAGAAGGCTTCCGGAAGGAGTTAAAGTCTGATACATGAGGAATAATCTTCCAGGTAAAGAAAGGTGTTTTATTCAGATGAACCTGTGTTGTCTGAGACACAAAAGCCTGGAGTCACATTGGTATGGAGACCATGAGGTGTGGGATCGTCAAGGTGAGACTGTTGAGGGGTAAGCTCCATCTCGGGTGTCCCAGAACCAGCACAAGAGCCTGGCTTACTCCTCTGGAATGGGAGAGGACAAATCATCCTGAACTCAGGCAAGCCTCCTGATGAGATAACCTCTGGTTTATGGTCTTAATTCCACCACTAACTTGCCATGAGCATCTGGGGAAAACCACATAGTCTTTCTAGATCTCTTTTCCCTTGTGAGAAATTCCTTACCAACCAATTGAGATATATCAAAGAAGTAAAAAAAGATAATAAACAAGAGAATGCTTTGAAGGGCACAAAAAACACAAGATTATTTAAAGCATCCTTATCATAATAATAATTATTATTACGGTTAGCTTGAACCACCTCAGGTGAACAGAAAAATAGCAGGAGCATCTATTTTATGGTATTCATGGGCAGCACATATAATTATGACTTTATGAAATAGGACACTACGGCATGTCCTTTTTTCCTTTGATAAGACTCAGTACCATCCTAAGGGGAAAATAATAAAGCAAATAAAAATTCTTTCCATCCTTCCAACTTTTTCTCTTAATCTTTCCTTCCTCCCCTCAAAGCAGTCCTCTCCCATCCTTTTCTAAAGTAAAAAGTCAGAACACATCTCTGTCCTACTCCTGTATTGGTACAGATGTGCTATGATGTCCCTTCTCTAAAGGCATTAGCATTTTAAACCACGTGCCCATAGTGCCTCTATTATTAAGAAAATAGGAAAATTTCAAGAAGCCAGTGTGAGTTCAAGCCAGTGTGAGTTCGCTAAAAATCCATCATACTAATCTAAACTTATTTACTTTTATGAAACTCTTATTGGAGAAGGGAATTATGAGAATACCACAAAGATAACATAGTCTTCTTCTGTTGAAGCTTCTGGCAGGATTTCTTTTCCTCTTCCACGGGATCAGGGAGGAATGCTAATAGGGAGCACACCCATCAGGTGGGTAGGCTCAACAGCCAGTGAATAACCTTAACCAAAGGGCATTGGTTATTAGTGAACAAAATCCCCCCAAACAATGGGGGCAGATGCTTCAGAATTCAAAAATCAAATAGTAGCATGAGAGAGACCTACTCTGCAGATGCTATAAATAGTTATATCCATAAAATGGAGTACTAGAAAGTTACATAAATTATATACCTACTATACATGCATTAGATAACATAGAACCATGTAACTATGTAACTGTTTATACTATGTATGTCAATATGAAACTATGTAACTATAAATAACTGTATAACTGAAGTTTAGAAGACTAGCAGTCCATCCCCAGGTCATACAGTTAGTAAGTGAGGAGACGTAGAGTCCAGAGGCAACTGAATTCAAATCCTGGATTCCTGATCACTGTGCTACGTTGCTCCCAAAGGCGGGACAGAAGTATGTTTACTGACATGAAGAGACATTGTAGTACACGACAGCACACAGAGCCATAGAGAAAGACAGTGTGAGAACCTATGAGCTCATGATACACACAACATACACACATATTATACATAATATATAAAAATATACATGGCTCATGGAAAAAGTATTTAAGGTTATTAAATTTTTAACACTGAATGTTTCTAGGTGGTGGCATTGTTTAGTTACTTTGAATTGTTATTTTTGTTTAAAATTTCTGTGTTTCTAAATATTAATTATACAGGTTTGTTGTTTCTATAATTAAAATGCATCATACGAATAGCTGAGGCATTGCAGTGGTCAGAATTTCAGCATGAGTCAACAACGTGGCTTGGGTGCTGAAATCGTCAGAATAGCCCTGGTGCATGTCAGCAGGGGACCATGTGGCAATGTAGTAAGAGAACGCTTTCAGGAGTCTGGTGCTGCTGCCCAGGACACTGCGTTCAGCAGGACATCCCAAAGTAAAGGGACAGGGAGCCTGGAGACCATGTCCCATAAAGGAAGGCTGAGGAATTGAGCAGAGTTTATAGAACCAAAAGGGGGGAGGACAAAGTCACGATGACCATGGCCCTTCAAAATGGGAAGGTTCAGAAGCAAGTAGTCTTATTCCAGAGAGCGGACAGGATAAATAGACCTCCCAGTCAGTACACACCTTGGCGCTTCCAGGCAGCAGGCTCTAGGGTTGACACCAGGGATTTACAATGACCCAAGGAAGAGTCACTGTCCTCAGAAACTGCATAGGTGAGTGATTCATATTATTACAAATAACTGTATTGTGCCGTGTCCAAAGGAGAAGTCACAGCCTGGCTTGTCCTAACTGACATGGAAGACCCCTCTGAGGTGATGCAGTGGGCACAAAAAATCTGACAGCTGAGGGATGGTCAGGACTTGGCATGGCAAGGAGGAGATCAAGTTGATAAAGACAGAGGGTGGCTTTAGAAAGCATGCCACGAGGCAGGGAGGGAGGCCTGTTGCAGAAATCAATGAGGGCCTCGCTCACGGTTGCATGGGAGCAATCGCCCCCGATGACGCTTGCACCCAAACTGCCCTGGCCGTGGAACACCTACAATAACCATGTTGCAAGATCCGAGTGACAGAACTACTCGCACAGAGTTGGACACGGGTGAATCAGGGGCTGCTGCAGAGTTAGTGGTCTACTTTTGACCCCAAATTGGAATCAGAAGATTCTGTTTGGTCATGGGTAGAAAGTTCTTTAGCAACACACAGCAAAGGGGATAGACACACAAAAATATAAACAGTCCTGGTCTCCAGGGGCCAATATATATATACTGAAACGTTTTAATGACTAAGAAAGAACAAGACGCAGTGATATCTCTGAGAACCAGTATGACCCTAAGTCAGCTTTTCTGGGTCATAAAATGCAATCTGATAGGGACATCAGGCAGGAGGTGTGACAGTGGGCAAGAGAGTCACAGAGAAGCTTGGAAGTGGGCAAAGGTAAAAGTATTCATCATGCAAATTAATTCACATGTCCCCTAGAGAAAGATGAGTTCTAAGAAATCAGTTTTAGCTCACAAAAGCATCTAAAAATCACATATTCCCTAAGAAATGTGTTACTATAGTCAAAACAGCATGTAGAATGCTAGTAACTCTAGATTATTGACAGGTCTGGCATAGCCTTGGCTTTCAGAACAAGTTTCCCAAGACATGGGCACCCTGAGGGCTGACACAGGTGCAGCAGAGGGGAAACTGAATCACATATAGTTTAAAGCAAAGAAAAATAAATAAGCTCAGTAAGAAAAGAAAGAGAAGGCATGTCCCTTCATCACGGTAAAGCAGGGTGTGGATTAAGGAAGACCGTTAAGGACCACGGAGCGTGCAAAGATTAGAGAAAGAACACACGTAGGAAACACGGAGGGCCGGCAAGCCGGGGCATAAGGAAAGCACAGGGGAATCGGGAAGAGTCCAGCACCCGACCGCACCAAAGGGGGCTGATTCTACAACAGGGCTCTCAAAACAGAGTGCCTTTGTGGTGTATCAGCGTCATTTGGAAACAACAGTCTGAAATACAAAAGCTTTCTCAGCCCCCCTGGGATTTATTCAATCAGAAACTGAGTCCCACAGTCTGTCCTTTAATAAGTTCTCCAGGGCTCCACGACGCATTCATGTTTGGGAAGCACTGCTCTACACGGCAACAGCCATGAAGAGCCCATGAGACTTAAGGAGAACTCTCCCACCTCAGGCCGGGGTGGTTACCTGGGAGGTTTCTGGAGGCCTTATCAATGGGCCACTCTTCCTTACTTTCAGGTCAAAATTGTTTCCTACTTCCGTACTTTTAGATCAAGTTCTTTCCTACTTTTTACCTGCACACTGATCTCCCCTTGCTGCAAACGTAAACACAGGTTTCTATTTCAACTCTGGTCATTTTGCCCCGTGGGGATCCCATGGCAAACTGGGAGACATTTTCCATTGTCAAACCTGAGGAAGGGAGTAACACAGCTGACATACCCCAATAGAGAGAGGAGATGCAGCTAAACCTCCTACAATTCACAGGCAGCTCCCCAGGGCTGAGAACTCTCCAGCCCAAAATGAGACAGTGCTGCTGCTGGGAAACCAGAATCAGATCCATTGCCCTGGGAAGGAAGTCCACAGACACCCCATCTCTGGGTTCCACTAACACTCGGGGAATCCTGCCTCCACAGTCAGTTCGTCCCTACACTCTTTCCCCTCCTGGTCCTCCGTCTACTCAATGCCCTCAGCTGTATTCTCCTTGCCAACAATGAACATAACATTCATTTTATTGCTTAAAAATTCTCAAAATAGAGTTGATGTCCTGTTATTAGCAGCTCATTCTTTCTGACTTGAACATGTTGTACAAACATGTTAAGATAGTTTCCAGAGTAATGCCAGGAAGTGGGAGAATAAAGACCTGCCAATTTTAGTCCCCAAAGACAACAAAGATGCCTATCTCTCCAGAAACAGTTTGCACTTTGTACTTATCTGTAGGGACCTCAGATCCAGAAAGCTGAGGATTGAACTTTTCCAGCAAGAACGTTAAAAGCCCTGACCATGTTTGGTTCCTTGGTTTTAACCTAAATATGACAGATTATGAACCCATGAGTTTGGCTTAAAAGTAGGACAAATGTGAAATATTACAAGGAAAGTCGTGGGGCAACAAACCCACAGAGCATCTTGAAAATCCTACTCTCACTAATCGGTAGTTCATAGAATTGATGGACTTTAATTTTCTCCTTCAGAATAAAAGCTGATACTAAAGGGGAAAGAAACACATGTATGCACACACACACGCACACACATGCACACACAATGCACACGCATGCACACACACGCACACACACATGTGCACACACGCACCGCGCACTGAAGTATGTCCTGTTGTTTTCAAATCAAACCTGAGGATGAAGACATGAATGCATATGGACTATAGTGACCTGTTAAAAACACATGCTGGTTAAAACATTCGCAATGAATCAATACCATATTTACCAGAGCCTACATGACTGCCTGCAGCAGGTAATTTAACCTCAGAAACTCACCTCTCCAAAGGGCACAGAGAAAGAAGCTATTGGCTGTACAAAAGTTATCCTTTGAGCTCATTTGGAACTAAGGTAGATTCACCTCTCCACACGCCCAGCCCAGCTAGAAATTCAGCTGTGCCTCGTGTTACCAACTCTATTTTCCTATCTTGTAGGCAACACATCCTTCTTGAAAAATTGCAGAACTTACTGGGACATTAAATGTATGTCCTCTTTGTACCTGGCAAAAACCAAGCTGCCTGCCACGGACTTTCTGCACACAGAACACAGGGCAGGGCAATCAGTTAGCTGACACGTACTGTATTTCTTGACAACCCTCCAGGGATTTGAGGGAGAAATGATGGTATGAGAATTCAAAGGAAGCCGGTATGAATAACAGAGTTTATACTGAAGAAATTAGTGGCACAGGGTCTGCCCATATTCACACCAGTTTCCCCGGAGTGTCCACTCAGTTCATGGTGGTCAGCATCACTGCCTCCCTCTCACCACCTCAGATGCCAGGTCATGCCAACCTGACTTGCCCTAAGGAGCAACAGAATCTCCTCTTCTCAGGGTGGAGGCATCTGCCACATGCCTTTGTCCCTTTTCCAGTGGGCATGCACATACTGAGTCCCTCTTCCACTGGTCCCCACTGACCACCAAAGGCGTCCTCTCCTTTCTCAGCCTTAACCTTCTTCTCCCTGCCCCCCTCTCTTCCAACTCTTGCCTCAGGAAGACCATTCTTCCCTTCTTGTCAATCTTTCGTTATGTTTCTTTAGGATGTGAATGAAAAAAGATCATAATTTTGTGAAAGTATAGTTAAAGTATAATAAAATTATACACAATTTTAAAACGTAGAATTTCTTTTTGGAACAGCAAAAAACAAAACAAATTCATCTTCTTCCTCAACTTTCTCTAATTAAATGTGCTATTTTTCCCTCCAAACATGTATTCAAATTACACTCTTGGTTCAATTTTATAGTGTCTCCTTTGTTTAAAATTATATTTTTAATAGTTTTTCATTGTAAAACATGAGAGTATTTAAGCTGGATTAAACAGTTTTCTGTGAAACAAATTACTACAAAATTCAGTGGCTCAAGACAACAAATATTTATTATTTGGCAGCTTGTAAGGGTCAGAAATTCAGGAGTGGCTTGGCTGGCTGGTTCTGGCTCAGCCTGTCATGAGGGTGCAGTGGAGACTTGACCGGGATTGTGGCCACCTCTTCCACGAGGCTTCCTTTTTGGCCAGAGCTGGCTGTCGCTCACCACATGGGTTTTCCACAAGCTGCCCATGTATCCTCCAGACGTGGTAGCTGTCAGCCCCAGATCAAGCCACCCAGGAGAGAGGGAGAAGAGAGAGCTGCAGTGCCTTTTGTCATCTGTTCTGTGAGCCACACTCAGTCACTTCCACTTTGTTTCAGTAAATCCCTAAATCCAACCTATGCTGAAGGAAGAATTAGTGCCACCATCTGAGGTCCATGTCAGAATTGTTCAGAATTTCTGAACGTCAAACCACTGCAGTGAGCAAGACTTGAATGCAAGGACCACTTACCACCTTATTTCCACAGGGAAAGGGTGCTCTGTAAGTTAACTACAAGCAAGTGTTGGGAACACAGCTTTTTGCTCCCATCTGCCATCTTGTATGAATATGGCTGGGAAGTTGCCCAACACTAGGATGCATTACTGAACCTTTCAAACTTATTAAAGTTTCATGGATTTCATCATTATACAAATACTCAACCAGAATATCTATACCTATATATCTACATACAGATAGAGAGATCACCAATATTAATTTGAAAATGAAAATATCTATGGAATATCCATAGGGTTCTACAGTAAATAGCAGGATCAGATAACTCATTGAAGAAAATATGAGGGAACTAAGAGCTAAAAAAAGACAAGTTGTTTTAATAGCTCATAAACCTTACCTACCTTTACTCTTACATTAGAACACGTCAATCTTTTTTTTTTTTTTTTGAAGCAGAGTCATACTTTTTTGCCCTGGGTAGAGTGCTGTGGTGTCATAGCTCATAACAACCTCAAACTCTTGGGCTTAAAAGATGCTTTTGCCTCAGCCTCCTGAGTAGCTGACACTACAGGTGTCCACCACAATGCCTGGATATTTTTAGAAATGATCTCACTCTTGCTCAGGCTGGTCTTAAACCCATGAGCTCAGGCAATCCACCCTCTTCAGCCTCCCAGAGGGCTAGGGTTACAGGCCTGAGCCACGGCACCCAGCCTAGGGCTTCTTTCAAGATTATAAGATACAGTTAGTAAGAGAACAATGTGTCTTCGGAGATGAAAGTTTCCCTCTCAAAATATCCTCTCCTATAATAGACTGCTCTAATTCCCACCCCCTTCCCCTTTGTGTTTCTCCGCCATCCTGAAAGGAAGATGTCTTGAACCAAAAGACTTAAGACTTACTTTCCCCCCTAAAAATATCACATGAAAGTATACAGTCCGAGTTACAAAGTCTTTTGTCCAAAATAATTGGAGTCCAGGGTCAAATTCACAAGGAACTGAAAACCATTACATCTAAAAATAAAAGCAATATACCTGGTGAAAAGGTATATCTGATTCATAGGGGAAAATATCAAACATAGTCCATGAAAGCAGAGAGGCATGAAAAAAATACACTTCATTTGCTGATAATCTACCTGCTGTCTGTCTGTCTTGATCTCTTTGCTAACTCCCCTTCACCACCCAAGTCTTCACCATTGGTGATATTCAAGGTTCTGTGCCTGGTCCTCTTCTCCGTTCCCTGGAGATCTCATCAACCCCTGTGGCTTCAATGCCAGCTAAATGCACACACCCCCAAAGCTGTAGCCCCAACCTAGGCCCCTCTCCCAAGCGTCTAACATAGATACCCACCTGCCTACTGAACACCTTCACCTCAAACTCAAAATATCCTACAGAAAGCATCATCTTTTCTGTAAACATTCCTCCTCAGTTTCCCCCGGTACAATTATGCTGAATTCAAGCTTCCCTCTCACAGCTCCATTCTGCCCATGTTGAATCAATTCCTGATACTCCCACACTCTGATTTCTTGCAAAGTAGATGGATCTCTTCAATCCACCCCCATTTCCTGCACCCCATCACCTCCTTCTTAGATGATTGATTGCAACAATCTATACTCCCTTTGAACACCCCTAACTCCTCAAAGCCATTCTTCACATCACAGCTACAGTTTTTCCAATCATATTAGTCTCATTTTAAAAGCCTTTGTGACATCAATCACTACATAGATTCTAGCTTTGTTTTCATGCTTATGCAAGGCCTCCTGTGAGTTTATTCTAACTTCTTCTCTAGACACCCTTCCAGCAGCTTCCCACCTTTAGCCTTACACCCCCAGCCATGTTCAGTATCCACTTCATCACTATTGTTAAAAGAATCATTTGCAGTTCCCCACAGATGGCATGTCACATACACACCTCTGTGCCTTTCTCTGTTTGGAAAGAAAGTATTTTACTTCTCATTTATTTGGTAAAATCTGTTCATCCTTTAAGACCTAGCTTAAGAGTTAGTATAATTTTAAATCTCCCGTTATCTCCACAACCCCCCAGCTGCAGTCAGTCATGCCTTTCTCTGTGTCATCGGAACCCATATTCCTACAGACTGTAAGAGACATTTCTCCCTGCACCAGATCTCTTTGCCTTTGTGACAGCCCTGAGGAAAAAAAAAGGATCTTTTTCACCTTTGTATTCCCTGAATCTGGGACCCAATAAATGTTTATTGAATGAGGGATGAATGATGAAAATGATAAAAGTAGCAAAGCAACACAAGCATTTTACAATCACTCACACATGCATATTAAAAACGAAACACAACTATAGCCTAGGATGAAGGAGGGAAGGGGAGGGAGAGGGAGGTGGGTCGATAGAGGAAGGGTTCGTAGGGGGACCACACCGATGGAGCATATTGCAAGTACAGGTTGGGTCTATCAGGTATCGAACACAAATGTCTTAATGCTGTAATTGGTAAATGAGGTGAAGGCTATGTTGATTAGTAGGAAACACTCCAATTTGTACAAATAACCAACACATTGAATCCCATAATGGCATAAATGTGTTTATGATCTATGTACAAATGACTTAATAAAATTTTTTTTCTAAAAAAACAAAAAAACAGAACGACAGACTAACATGTTCTCTAACACAGATTCTAACAAAGGATGAACTTATACAGATGGTGACAAAGGAACCAATGTGTGAGCTTCTTAGGCCCCATGGGCACAGCACTCAATGGAATTCACACTACCACTGTGTGTCACAGCACTGAAGCCTCTGTCTAGAGCTCCTTAGATTCTGATGACATGTTCCAAAGAATGAGTCAGCAAGGTATGTCCAAACTAACAGGGCACTACTGTACCATGGAGGCCTTCTCCAGATGGTAATTCCTGGAAAGTTCAGTATGTGCTGCTGGCTGGAAAGTTCAGGGTTTCGACACAGCAGGAATCCTTGCCTAAGTCCCATTTAAACTCCTTCACTTACATGAGACAAGGTCTGTGAAACTGATAGTCAAAATTAATGCAATCTGCACATCGTGCTGAACCGAGACAAATATGAGTAATTCTAGAGAAGGAACAGAAGTTTGAGCAGCTCTACTCTCATTGTTACAAAGCTATAATTTGTGGACAGTACAGACTCCATTATATTACAGTTTATACCTTCGTAATCTGCAAAGCCTGTGTAGTATGCTGTGAATATAAACAAATGTGAATGGATTTGCATAATCCTTCCTTAATCTTTAAAAATTGCAGGAAGACCTTCACTGAGGCCCATTTTAAGACAAACATACCAATTCAATAAAATAATACAAGTATAAATTATCGTAGAACTAACTCAGGCCCGATATTTCTGTTCCATCTGAGGTAACAAGCTACGTGCTGTTAAAATCTCACGCAGTTCTGCACAGAGAGAATAACAGTTGAATTAGCACAAAGTCCCCTTCCCTCCTGGACATCAATTACGTTGCCACTTAGAAGTCACTTACTCAGGATTATTATTTTTAGAACTTTTCACAGAACAGTTTTACTACCTGACGTTAGGTCATAACAGATTTTTAAGTGGAGAACTGGGGAAAAAAGAAAGTGATGAACGTTTGAAGAAAGGACAAAGAAAGGAGACTTTAATGAGTCCTTGCTAAGAAGCAAGGAAAACATCTCGGCCATCTCAGCGGAACATAAGGCCAGAGACCAAGGAAACATCAGGTCTTCCTTAATACAACCCTTTGCTCCTTACTAAAAGTGAAACATTTTTAGACCCAATCATGCAACTTTAAACAAGATTGAAGACTTCCTTTCAAGAGGAGAATAATTCTGAAGCAAACAGATAATAAATCTAGAGCAGCAGATATAGAACCATTGTATAATAGTTGCCCGATCTTTCAACATACAGTATTCAGAAAGCTCATTCTCCCCTTTTGCTTATTACTATACGTATCACAAAAGTATAGTGAGAGTTCATGAGTCAACCAACCATGTAGAGTCTGTTAAGCTTCCCCACCAAAAAGCTGGATGGTACATAAAATCTGTCATTATTAATGGGAACGCTGAAAATCTGCTGAATAGGTAGAGGTCTGGCACCACTTCAAGCTTCAATGCTCAAAGCAAGAGTGTGCCCCTCTTTACCTTGAATGTCCTGAGTCCCACTATCCACTGCTCCACTGAGTCCCACAACTGGGACACAACCCAATTTCCAACGACAGAAGATGGATTAAATAAATTATGTTATTACTTTAAATGTCATTATTATTTATATTAAGTAGTTTCATATAATAGAATACTCGGCAACTATTTTATTTATTTTTATTTAGTTGGGGTTTTTTGTTTGTTTGTTTGTTTTTTGAGACAGAGTCTCAAAGCTGTTGCCCTGGGTAGAGTGCCATGGAGTTATCATAGCTCACAGCAACGTCAAACTTTTGGGCTCAAGCAATCCTCTTGCCTCAGATTTTCTATTTTCAGTAGAGACAGGGTCTCACTTTTATTCAGGCTTGTCTCTAACTCGTGAACTCCAGCAATCCACCAGGCTCAGCCTCCCAGAGGGTTAGGAACAGCAACTGTTTTTAAAAATGAGCTAATTCTCAAAATACTGACAAGCATTTCTGAAAGGGAGCAATAATTTAATACAATTTATTTAGTAAAACATAAAATGCCAGCAATGTACTCAATACTAATACGAAACCAATATATAAACAAGTATATGCCGATCAAAAGAAAAACACAAGTGTTATTTAGCAAAGGAAAGGAGAGAAGAACAAGAGGGGAGGCGGGAGGAGGGTGATTGGTGGGGTCTCCCCTAATGTGCACCATGTGAGGTGCTCAGCAGGCTCCCAGGGTGAGCGGCTCCACTACACTCAAACTTTACCTTAGAAACAAAAACATTGTGACCTAAACATTTGTGCCCTCATGTTAATCTGAAACAGAAAAATAAAATGCCGGAACAATGTGTCAAGTATAATTTTACTGTATAAAATACACACATATGTGTGCATACACACACACACAAATATATATATAAAGAAAGCTAGAAAGAGACAGAAAGAGATTCATTTCTGTGGATACTTCTTAAATATCTGGGAAGTTTCCATTTTGAACAGTTAAAAGAGATTACCTCTAGGAAGTAATAGAGAAACAGGGACCAACTGCCTTATAAATCATAAAAGCTGAGATGTTTGATTTGAACATGAACTACTTTCATCATAATGTTTTGAAAAAAATGCAAGAGTCTGAACTCTTAATCAGGGCAAACCTCTCACATGCCATCGAGGCCACTGTTGCAGACCGCCATGGTGCAAGATGTACATCTTAGTTATGTCCCTCCAGGGTAGACCCATGAGAGCTCAGGAAGGAAGGTAGGGGCCATACTGCATGCCCACTCCTGAAGTGGGCCCCCAAAGGTCTACTCTGGGAGAGTATCCAAGGGCACTGATAAAGTTCTACCAACAGCAGTGGCCAAAGGCTAGTGATAAAAGAATACACCATTTAATTCTGGCACTCTTATTCTCCCTGTATATATATATATATATTTTTTTAAGGCAATTCAATGTAGCAGTTAAAACAGCATGTTCTGTAGTCAGACTGTATACATTTGGATCCTGCATCCACCCGCTCTTAGCTGGAGAACTTTAATCATTTCCCTGCACTTCACTTTCATAGCCTGTAAAATGCAGACAGTAACAGGGACATCGCGGGGTTTACATGAGCTGGTGCAGATGAAGTACTTAGAATAGTGCCTGGAACACAGTGTGTTCAATAAATGTCACTTTTTGCTAGTGTTCTTATCTCTACACCTGTAGGCGAGGGAGGGGGTATCACTTAAGATGGTTTCATCGATTGTGCTCACTTTATAAACGTCTGAGACGTTCAGAGAGAAACGCTCGTGAGCCCTAGAGGTCCACTTTACTGCTCTCTGGTAAGGTGTGTGCATCCGTAGGAGTTACACTGTGGTCACATGCTAAACAGCTGTGTGGGCAGAGGCCTCAGAATGAAAGATTTTTCACCAACAGCAACCTGACATTTTCATTTTTTTTTTTTAATTTCAGGTTAATGAGAGGGTACAAAACACCCAGGCAACAGTATCCAAATGTGTTAGGTAGAGTCCATCAGGTAGTTGTGTCCCTTATACCCCCAAAGGGTGCCCCTTACACCCCACATTGTGCCCATGATTATTTTCAGTTTGACAGGAGTATCTCACACCAGGAAAACCTTATTTCTAAGGGGGAAAAGACTCAAACTTTAAAAAAATCAGAAAGTGGTTATTTGCCTTTGAAAACAATCATTTCACATAATTTTCAAAGTACTTGGTTTCCTCTAAATGGTCATTTTAAGGCAGTTGAGATAGAAATCAATAACAAAAATTTGATTCATGTATATATTTTCAGGAATACAGTAATTATGTGCAACAAAGAATTATCAGTGCTGGCTATGACTTTAACCAAGGGCCACTTTCAAGTAGTTTTTGATACTTAGTAGATATCGATGCTGTAGCCATTAGAAAGATTTTATACCCCAATCAGATGTATATTCTGGTGAACTTAAGGAATTTCCTAATTTACAGACTATAGATTATCTTGCTAGTGTTTGTAACTATATGTTACCTTGGGTGGCTGAAAACAGTCTGGTGCCAGCAAACTAAGAAAGGACTAGTGTGCAGGGGAGACTGTGCACAAGCTAGCCAGCCCCAGGTCAGATTATGATTTGATGTCATCAGTTAATCCACAAGGAACATCACGTGTGTGTGTGTGTGTGTGTGTGCATGCGTGCACGTGTGCATGTGTGTGTGCATGTGTGGGTGTGTTCTTACCTCTTTTCCCCCTGAAAAGAGGGGGAAAGTAAGTGCGTTTGGACACAAACTTGTTTTCACTTCCCCGACATGAAACCATTCTCAGCATAGTCCACAAAATACAATTCTTAACATAAATTAGAGACATATAATGAAGACATTGAAAAGAAGGATCCCGAAGATAATTTTTTTCCCAGTGTTATACCGTGTTTCTCTGAAAATAAGACCTACCCAAAAAATAAGCCCTAGCAGGATTTCTATGCATTTGTTAAATATAAGCCCTACCCGGATAATAAGACCTAGTGATGGGCATGTCTATGCAGCGTATCTGCATGGCCACACCATGCATTTCAGCACGGAGAGGAAGACATCCCCTGAAAATTAGCCCTATTGTGTCCTCTTGAGAAAAAATAAATATAAGACAGTGTCTTATTTTCAGGGAAACACAGTAAATGCTCATCTGAGACATCAATCCATAATGAGCACTAAACACTAGAAAACTCTTCATTAGCCACATTCAGGTAAGATTTATAACCACAGGGTAAGTGCCAAGCATGATGAAAATGCGCCTCCATATAACAAACAAGCATTTAAACTGGTCTGCACCCTGATGTCCCTCTCTATGGTCTCCAAATCTTTAAGACAAAGTTCTTGTTATATTTTGATGATTTCATCCAAATACAATAAAAGTCTGCATTCCGATACATCTTGGTGGTTTTCCCCTCGGCATTTCCACTTAACATCAGTTAAAAGGCAGCTCTTCCAACACGCAGCTTCCCTGAGGCAAAACACATGATGAGTTTGGAAGTCAGCAACAGGGCACCCGAGAACACGGTTTCACGGTTTCGTTAAAGGTACAAGCTGCTGTTCCAAATAAAAACTTCATTTGCAATCCTTCATACCCTAGTGAAATTCGTCCATTGGGTGAAACTTTTCCATCACGCAGAATAGGAAAAGGAAAGTTCACCTTATTCATGTGTAAATTTTCTGAAAATCTAAACACAATTCCATTGGAAAACTATACAGACGATTAGAAAAAAATAACCAAAATCAACTTTATGTCAAACAAATACAGTCCTCAAATAATTTTTTTCTGTTTATAATTTTTCTAGGCCCTAAATATAGTGGAATAAAATATTGTAATATATAGACATATCGAATGAACAGACTGGATTTCAAATAAAAATATAACTTCATTGAAAAATAAGATATACTTACGACAAAGTTAAAGAGTGATAAACACCAGAGACAGCTAGAACACATAACAATAATCGTTGATAACCCACATTCCCCTGCAGCCACTCTTCCATCACTTTTTTAAAAAATTTTTTATTAAATCATAAACACATAGATCACATATACATTAATGCATTTATGGAGTACAATGTGCTGATTTCATATAGAATTAGGAATGCTTACATCACACTGGTTAATATATACCTCATCTCCTTTACTTAGTTATTGTGTTAAGACATTTATACTCTATACTATAGATTTGACATGTACCCACTTACATCACTTTTACTAAGCAATTATTCTACTAAGAAATAATTAATAGTAACTTAAAGCCGTATCTTAACTTGCACCAAAAGGGGATATGAAAAGTACAAAATCTTTGTAACATAAAATTTCAAGAAGATCTTGTTGGGGACAATCAACAGATTTGAAAACTAACCTGCAAAATAATTAAATGACTTGTCCCAAAGATTGCAGTATTGCATCTACTCAAAGGCAAATAAACCCAAGTATTTCAGCTTAGATGGCAGCATCTTAATTGAAAATTTTACCAGTCATGGGTGAAGTACAACAGGTTACAAAGGAATGACAGTTTGTCCATGTTTTTGAAAATTAAGGAGATAATTTTAAGAAAAATAGGTAGTAAAATGGTAATCTGGGCTGTACGAATTATACAATGAAACTATTACCTTAAGAGGTAGTGTGAGCTGGAACATAGTCTTCTTAGCAAAGTATCTCAAGAATGGAAGAAAAAGTATCCAATGCACTCAGCCCTACTATGAAACCAATTTATAGCTTTCTTATGAAATCTATAACCAAATTATAGCCCAAGAAGGAGGGAAAAGGGGAGGGGATGGGAGAGGATGGGTGGAGGGAGAGTAATTGGTGGGACCACACCTACAGTGCATCTTACAAGAGTACATGTGAAACGTACTAAATGTAGAATATAAATGTCTTAACACAATAACTAAGAAAATGCCGTGAAGGCTTTGTTAACCAGTTTGATGAAAATACTGCAAATGGTATATAAAATCAGTACATTGTACCCCATGACTGTAATAATGTACACAGCTATGATTTAATTTAAAAAAAGGTAGCATGAGATGAAAATATAAATATTATATTAGAGTCTATATTAATCATAGGTAATACATCCATAGTAAGTTGAGAAAAATTGAAGATAAGCATGCAAACATCTTCCAAAGTCAATATCAAGGGGCAAGATGATTCCACCCCCTAGCTAACCACACATGCCTCTCAGAGAACACTGCTTAGATGGACTTCTGCTCTTATTTAGAATAATCCTTTACATCCCCATGTGATAGCCAAGCCAGTTCCCGTTATATACTGGACTCTAAATGTTGGAGTGTACACACAAACACACACACACACACACACACACACACACTTAGGCCATAAATCACAAAGATAATAATAGATCACTACTGCATTTGATGGTAATTCTAAAGTATCTACAAAATTACATCATTATCTTAGAGAACTTATAACGGAAAAATAAAAGAGGGTGAGTTAAGACCACCATGTAAAAATTACTAAGCAAATAGTATCTCAGCATCTTAAACATACATTAAAGAGTAAATTATAAAACACCACAATACTCATTGATACGCTTTTTTATAGGGCATCTCACTTCAAGATAGACCATCGAATCAGAGCAGTTCCTAAGGAAAGCAAACATCATCACCAATGGCGTGTCCAGCGACCATGCTCAGCACTCTCCCCTGCAGTTGTCTGTGGTCCAGGGGAGGAGGCCAGCCAAGGACAGACTGAACACTGCTGGCCTGGGCGAGACTGACTCAGGAAAGACAGCATAGAGAAGGCAGGAAATTAACCTGGCTGCAAATGCTGATGTCCAAAATGTTCCAAGCATACTGGTTTCAAAATGGTTTAGAAATTGGTGCCAAAAGTATGGGCTGGCCACAGAGGTTGTGGCCTCAGATGCAAGCAGAACTATGTGCTGTGAATCTTCTTTTATGGCACACTTAGAGCTCCATACACAGGAACATGTAGCAGAATCTACTTCCAGAAATGCTGCTCTCTGTACCCAACTCTCCCGGCACCACGGGCTGCTCCTTCCTTCCTTGCCTTCCTTGAGACCTGATGTTCCTCGTCACCCGCTTCCCTTCCCGCTAACTTTATGCACTTTTTTCCTGGGCAATATTATTGTTATGGCTTCAACTATGAATTCATGTAGAATTTATTTCCAAAATTTCATCTTTAGCTTTGAATACTATTTTGAACTCCAGACCCTTCCACACTTCCTTTCCTTACTATTGATTAGGGTGTGATTTTAACTGATGTAACAGAGAACCTAATAGCATTTGCTTGAACAAAAGATTTTTTTTTCTTTTTTTAACCTCTCAAACAACAGTCCAAGTGTGAGCAGTCAGGGCTGATGTGGAGACTTCATGGTGGCAGGAAGCCAGTTTCCTCCGGCTTCATTGTCTCTTGAAATTATGTTCTCTTCTAGATATCCATGGCCACAGCCTTGGTCAAGACTGCATCTTCTCTTACTTGGACTACTGGCACTTCTTTCTGGGCCATCACTGCCGACAGCTTCCTCACTACTTCAGGAAACTGATCTGATCTGACTGTTTCCAGAAGACTCTGCATTCATTGCCATGATAATCAAGGCCTGCCTAATTATGGCCTCGGTTTCCCATTTCATCTGCAGCTCTAGCCACTCCGTAACAGGAGGTCAAGTATTTTTCAAATACTTCACAGACTCATTCCTCTAAGTGCCTGGTGATTTTGCTGACACTGGAATTTCCTCCTCACCTCTATTCTACATTTTTTCTAGCTTATTATTATTCAAAGCTCAGGTTGAACATTATCTCATTTGCTAAATATTATCTCTTCTATGAGCTCTTCTAACTTCTGTCCACCAAACTCCATTCAGTAAATATTTAATGAGCATGAAGCAAGCTCAGGAATCAAGATATTGAGATAAATAATAGTGCTCTGCCCTAAGAGGTTAAATATTTAGCAGATGAAATGGAAACTTTAGTCATTATAATACTTTATCAACAAGGTAATTGCAATATGAAGGGAATGATTTGGGGGCACTTAATCTTGCTGGCAGGCAAAATCAACCTCTCTGCGTCTACGTACAATAGCAGTTTGTTAAGATGGCAGCTACGTGCACAATAAATCTTTCTCTTCCCCGTCAAGTCACAAGTCTGTTGAGAATGGAAACCATGTAACCCACATCACTATTTCACTCAATGCCAAAGGGAGAAAGAAAAGGATTTCATTCTGGCACTCATTTTTAAGGCCCATGCAAGTATAGAAAAAAATTTCACATTTTAAATAAGTATTTTGCAGTGTTACGTTTTAAACATTGGATTAAAATGATACTGAATCATTATTATTATTACATGTTCATTAAATGCACGTGGGAAAGATTACTTTTAGAGGTGGGGAAAAAGAAAATGATTTACTTTCCATAGGAAAAATATTAATTAAAAATAGTGAAAAGAGTAAGAAAATTAAACCATTAAGGCATAATGCTTTGTAATCTACTATATATTGATTTCATCTTAATAAGACTTCATTGTGATCACAGAGATACAATAAAATGGTTTGTTCTAAGAGATAGAGACATGTGAAAAAAATATTTAAATATCAGAGAAATTGAAATGACAATAACTTTGGGCCAAGCTCTTTCAATCACTGGTAAAATTAACATTAAAAATTAAATCCAAATTAAATATTTAATGGATTATTATTACCATATTATATTATTACTATTACTTATTTCATTCACTGTGACCTTCACTTATTATGGTTGCTAATTAATTTATAGAGAAAACATGCTCATTCACTTATTATTTGAAAGAAAACATTGATTTGGCAAGGGATTAATTTTCTCATTTTGTAAGAAATGATTCTGGGAGAGATTTAACAATTTTCTATATTTCGCATGATCAACCGGGAAATCCGAAATAGGTCTCCAGATCATTTGGATGAGATAATAAATGTTAAAAGAGCTCTGTAAACCACAAAGAGCTATAAACAGGTAGGTTCTATACAGGCTGGATTAGAACACTGTGTGTTCAAATACACCGCCGCTAAATTGTGATACAGAAGCCTCCTTTTCCGTAGTTTGATACTTCCATTAAGATTAATGTTTATTATTATTCCAAAAGGAGAATCAAAAGGCATTTTCTTGAACTGAATAAGACATATTACACTTTATTTCTCTAACGTGACGTCTCCATCCTCCACCGGTGACAGCCGTCGGGGCTCTTTCTTTGCCGTATTGCCTCTTTGAATAGTCTGATCAGGGTGCTGTTTAGATGCCCCCACAAATTCCTAGGCGAGGTTCTTTACCCCGATGCTTAACATCAAACAGGCAGATGTTTCCATCTTTCAGGGAAATGGAACTCAAATGCCCTGCAGGATCCTGACATGAGTCTTTCAGTGAATCTTTTCTGATAGAAAGGTCTTGACTGGAATTCAGTCCCATCTGAATAGATAGCTTCAAAACACACTTTCAGCTTCCTCCTCTCCACCTGACCTGGAGGCAGAGCTGCGGTAACGAAATTTGGATGACCAGGTCCATAGGGTATCTGAAGGAAATTGTGTAACTGCTTTTTTATTATAAGGAAAATGCTGTTAAGTGCTACTGGATTTGGCACTAACCTTTTTAAATAAATTGCCAACCACACAAACGTGCACATCTGTAATGACACACTAGCACTGACTTCTCTAGTAAATACTCAAATGATGCGAAGTGGTTGTGCTGTAAAGCATGCTTCAGGGGGCCGAGTTTGAGGTTAAGAGCAACCGGGGACACTTCACCGTGTCACTGTTTCCATGCCAATATTTTTCACGGTTTTGAAATCACGTAACAAGCCAGCACGTCATGGCAGACTCACTTCAACATTAGACACTTGCTAGCATCTGCACAGTAAGCCCACAGAAGTAGAGTTCTTCTACAGACCAAATTTGCTCCCCAAACTTCAGATTCCAGCCCCACCACTCTAACTCTTCACTGTTTCATGCTTAAGAAGGTGTCCTATTTATTATACCCAAGAAAAAGGGAATTGTGACAATTGAAAGACTTCTCAGTAGACATTTTTACAAACTGCCAATATATATTGTCAATAATACTTTACTTATGGAGCATAAACAGATCTATCTGACCTAAGATTATAAAATGGCAGAGACAGGTTCTTGATAACAAAGCCAAGGTAGTTTTCAACAAAAAGCACACGCCTGCCACTGGAGCCACCTGCAGCACCACCGCCATGGTCAGAAACCACCATCCCTCCACTCAGCTCCCCTACAGGTGAGCATCACCACACAACTCAGCAAAAATCAACCATTCACAGCAGAAATGTCTGAACAAATCAGCACTCCCTCACCGCGTGTACACAGATGAGTTGCCAGGCCTTTCCTTAGCTGCAATGTCTGTGTGGTCTAGGCTTCTAAATCTGACCTGTTCTCCTAACTCAGATGCAAAATTAGCTCAGCCCCAAGTAAAATTTATTTGTAAAAATCCATCTAAATTCTAACACTCTTACTCTTTTCTCTTTGTTCACAATCAGGACTCTTCATACCACCAGGTCTCTCCATCCTGGGAATGCATTTTTCTATGATCTAATTATCAAGTAGGGCCATCTCTCTTCCTCCATCATCCTTCAGTCACGCAAGCCAGGAAGTCAGCAAGCAGGAACAAAGTTCTTAAGCACTACTGAGTTATAGCTCATTTCAGAATCTCAAAGTTAGGGTCCTCTAGTCAGATACACACATGTCCTATACATGACATCTTGGATCCCAGAAGGCTCTGTCTGGACCCCCCAGTTGAGGAATCCAGGAAATGTAAAAATCTAAAGTCAGAACTCCCATATTCAGATTTCATCTGTGTCCTTTACTAACTGCAAAACTTTAAATGAATCAATTAAAATTCTTGGAGCCACCTTCTCACTCACAAAATGGTGATGATAATTCCTATGGTAGCCACCTCTCTGAGTTCTACCAATAAAAATTGTTATATACACCTCAAACTTTTGAAGTTATATTTCCCTATGCAGGTTAAAGTATGGCTTTTAATTAGAAACCCTGGAGTCATCTTTGATTCTTTGTTTTGTCTTCTCCTAAAATCTGTTGCATGTTCCTACAATGTATCTCCAAGCAGCTCTCAGTCTCACCCACCTTGCTGAGAAGGTCCTCGTGTCTGCATTTCAATCTCCACTTCCTTGGAGGACTCCCACTTTCAACCTGTTATATACATACGTTGTTATATATGGAAATAGACATATGTATATATTTTTATACACATAAACAAAAAATTTGTATATGTGAATGTGATATACATTCATTATTCCCCGGGCTAAGTTTCTATGAGATAACTATGTTTCCAACAATAAACTATTGCTTGACCTAAATGATATACTCCCTACTATCATTTGCTCAACAAACATAAAGTCAGCCAAGAAAGAAAATTTAGAGCAGAGAGAGAGAGAGGGGAAGACAAAGAAGTGAAAAAATTGGCATGAATAGCCACTGGAGCCATTACTAAGAAAATTTTATCTTCTCCAATACAAAGATTTTAAAAGATATATTAAGAAAATGTTGAATGTAATAGAAATAGGATCCTGTTTCCTTTTATTGGAGTTCATGAACTATTGACTCTCCAGCAAGGGAAGACTTACACACAAACTTCCACCTTCTAGTACCCTGGGAAATACAGGAATTCACACCTAAGAGCCCATTTCTGAAAGACTGTGCAACATAAAAGAGTAAAACACAAGTGATTAAAAAACTTAAAGGCATGATACAGTATACATGTTGTACAGTGTCCGGGATGCCCAACGATTGTTACATTTGTAAGCCTTACATGTTCTGTGATTAGTAATATAAGCATCAACAACAATCACATAACGCTGAGATGTGGCACTCAGGACACAGTCAAGGCCAGGATCCACATGTGAATGTGATGCTCACATGTGGCCGTCTGTTCTCTATTGTAGAATATAACATCACACAGGTAATGTCTTAAAACAGAAAAATACATATTTGTTTGAAAAATAAATTATAAAATTTTGCTTTTTTGAAATAGCAGAATATATCATTTTTAGTACAAATGTCTTTAATAACATTAAATTTTTTGTTAAATTTTGTTAAATTAAATTTATCATGCAGCAATCACTATGAAATGTCCTACTTTATAATTCAGCCAATTTAAAAACTCACTGTTATAAAAAGGAAGAGTTTCAGAGTTGAGGGAAAAACAAAATAAAAGAAAGTAACCCAAAAATGTCTATACCCCAAAACTTTGCATCTTAAAACAGCAGTTTTAAAAACATTTATCCTCTCAAGCAGTTTTTGTGGGTCAAGAATCAGTTGGGAGAAACTTAGCTGAGTGGTTCTGGCCCAGGACCTCATGAGTTTGCTGCCAAGCTGCTGGCCACCAACATTTCATAAACTAACAGAGGCCACCCACAGCAAACCCACAGCCAATATCACACTGAATGGAGTAAACATTTTCACTTAGACCTGGAACCAGACAAGGATGTCCACTGTCACCACTGCTATTCCAGACAGTATTGGAAGTTCTAACCACTGCAATCAGGCAAGCGGAGACCAAGGGTATTCAAATAGGGACAGAGGAGGTCAAATTTTCATTCTTTGAAGATGACATGAATTTCTACCCTGAAAACCCCAAGGACTCAACTACAAAGCTCTTAGAAGTGATCAAGAAATATAGTAATGTCTTGGGATACAAAATCAATGTCCACGAATCAGTAGCCTTCAAATATGCCAATAATAGTCAATCTGAGAATAAAGGCACAATACCTTTTACAGTAGTTCCAAAGAAAATGAAATACCTGGGAACATATCTAACAAAGGATGTGAAGGATCCCTATAAAGAGAACTGTGAAACCCTGAGGAAAAAAAATAGCAGAAGATGTTAAAAAATGGAAAAACACAGCAGGTTCAAGGCTAGGAAGAATCAACATCATTAAAATGTCCATGCTACCCAAAGTAATGTACAGATTTAATGCAATACCCACCAAAGCACCAACATCACATTTTGAAGAACTAGAAAAAATAGTACTTTGTTTCATCTGGAACCAGAAACAACTCTAACTAGCCAATACAATTTTAAGAAATAAAAATAAACCTTGAGGCATCACATTATCAAACTTCAGGTTATACTGTATGTAAGTCTACAGTGATCAAAACAGCATGGTACTGGCACAAAAAAAAGAGATACCGAGCTATGGAATAGAATAGAGAACCTAGAGATGAACCCAGACACATAGCACCATTTGATCTTTTATAAACCAAGCAAAAGCATGAACTGGGGAAAAGAATTCTTATTTCATTAATGGTGCTGAGAGAACTGGTTAGCTACCTGTAAAAGACTGAAACTAGACACACACCTCTCACCATACCATTGACAAAAATTGACCCTTGCTGGATAAAAAATTTAAATTTAAGATATGAAACAATAAAAATTCTAGAAGAGAGTGTGGGGAAAACACTTGACAAAATTGACCTGAATAAAGACTTTGTGAGGAAGATCCCCTGAGCAATTGCAGCAACACCAAAATAAATAAATTGGGACATAAATTGGGGTAAATGGTACATGATGAAGCTAAAAAGCTTCTGCACAGTTAAGGGTACCACAACTAAAGCAAACAGACAGCCTTTGGAATCAGAGAAGATATTGGCATGCTATCAATCTGACAAAGGGATGATAATTAAAATCTACAGAGAACTCAAAGTAATCAATAAGAAAAGAGAAAACAACCCATTTATAAATGGTCAAGAGACTTGAACAGAAACTTCTCTGAAAATGACAGATAAATGGCCAACAAACACATGAAAAAATGCTCATCATCAGAGAAATGCATCCAAACCAGTCTGCGATGTCACCTAACTCCAGTGAGATTAGCTCACATCACAAAGTTCTAAAACACCAGATGCTGGTATAGATGTGGAGAGAAAGGAAAACTTTTGCACTGCTGGTGGGACTCCAAACTAATACAGCCTCTATGGCAGTGGTTCTCAACCTTCCTAATGACGCAACCCTTTAATACAGTCCAAAGGGGTAGCAACCCACAGGTTGAGAACCACTGCTCTATGTATGGAAAATTCTCAAAGAACTAAAAGTTGACCTTCCATTTGATCCTGCAATCCCATTATTTGGTATCTACTCAGAAGAACAAAAATCATTTTACCACAAGTACATCTGCACCAGAATGTTTATTGCAGCTCAATTCATAATAGCCAAGATGTGGAAGTAACTCAAGTGCTCATCAACCCATGAGTGGATTTACAAACTGTGAGATATACACACACACACACACACGCACACACCATGGATTACTATACAGCCATAAGAATAAAAGGAGGCTTTACATGTTGTGTGTTTACCTGGATGGAGTTGAAACACATTCTTCTTAGTAAAGTATCTCAAGAGTTGAAAAAAGTATCCAATGTCCTCAATATTAATATGAAGCCAATATATAAACAACCACACACCCACATGAGAGAAAAAACACAAATATAGTCTGGCCAGTGGGGAGACAGAGGCAGAGAGGGAAGAGCAGAAGAGGGAGGGCCACTGGTGGGATCTCACCAAATGTGCACAGTGTGAGGGTGTTCAGCAGGCTCCCTGTGTGACCGGCTCAACTGCAACTTGAACTTTACCTTAGAACTGAAAACAATGTAACGTAAACATCTGTACTCTCACATTAATCTTAAATTTTAAAAAGGAATGACCTGGGCTGATGCACTGCTGTCAAGATGGCTTGCTCTCATGGAGAGTGAGATGGCCTGGGCGTTGGCAGGAGGCCTCAGTTCCTTGCCATATGAAAACTCCACAGGGCTGCTTTAGTGTCCCGGGGTAATGTCAGCTGGCTTTCCCCAAAGCTTTTGATCCAACAGACAGTAAGACGGAAAAAAACCACTGTCTTCATTACTTAGTCCGAGAAGTCAGGCTTCTGAATATTGTATTAGTTATGTACAGTTCAGTCCTATTTGCGGATGAAGGGACCCACACATAAGGGCATGAATAGCAGGAGGTGAGGATCCCAGAAGCCATCTCAGAGTTTGGATACCACAGACCCACCTGTAACTCTAAACCTCAGACTCCTCAGAGTGTGTGGGGGGGGATGGGCAGGGTATAAAAGTGTCCTTTGGATTGAGAGAGACCTAGTTTCAAGAATTCAAGAACTATGGCTCCCAATTACTAAGGATGGCACTGAGGAACATGATCTAACCTTCAGCTTCAGGCTTCTCACTATCAAAACCAGGATGGCAACATTGGGCCAGACACGGTGACAGTCCCACCACCCAGTTGCTCCTTACATTCCCCATCCTGCTCACTAGGAGGTGAGTCCCTATGACCAGAGCTCCAGTCAATGGGCTGTGAGGATGTGTAGAACTTCCAGGCTAAGGCCTTAAAAACCCACACAGTGGACAGCGCCTGTGGCTCAAGGAGTAGGGCACTGGCCCCATATACTGGGAGTGGTGGGTTCAAGCACAGCTCTAACCAAAACTGCAAAAAAAAAAACCCACACAGTATTCTCCTTTTTCCCTCTGGCAACAACTAAGGACCCCTTGTTCTAGGTCACTGAAATTATTAATACAACCAGCTGGTATTTCCTTGGCCTTGACTGCCAGGCAACCACAGAAGGAATTGCCTTGGAAAATCACCTGGCACCAGAATGAACTTGGAATAACCAAAAAAACAATAAGCCTTTCTGTTACTGGGCCACTGAGACTGGGGCTGTTTGTTACCACCACTGTATAATCCAGTTCACTTACCTCAAGTAA
>NW_003852429.1:11326986-11357060 GCF_000181295.1 Otolemur garnettii
TCTTTTTTCTCCTCTGTATTCAAAGCTTCAGAGTCCCAGAGAAGATGACATCCTGAGATTATTTGATAATCACAGCAAAAAACATCATGTTTTCTACTTAAAACATAAAATGTAGCAATATGACAAAACTGATAATAGTCTAGTCTAACTAGAAGATTTACCAGTTCTGACAATAATGCCATGACTTCATTTCAGAATTACTCTAAATTAGTCATTATCTCCTTACATATAACAAAATTACAATTTGCCTTTTTTTTTTCAGATGTTGATATCACAGGCTCATCAATGTCACCTTATTCTGTCAGGTCTTTTGCTCCATCAAAAAAACTATGCAAGATGTTACCAGGCCTGTGCCATCTCTAATTCAATCACATATAAAGCTGAAGGGTAATTGGATCCTCTGGACCTAAATGAATTTGAGTAACAGACAATAGGGGAATTATTTTCTTTACGAAAATCCAGCCATTTGTGTGCCAATAGTCATTACAGTGTTTCACAGGACTTGTTGCAGAGAGATTTCATCGTGAATATATTATAAGCTGTCAATCAACAGAGGAGTACAACGTCCTGTTTCCTCATTGAAAAAACTCGTCCCTCTGTGTCTGTTCCATTTAAGCCATGGAATTGTTGACCCATGTTCAACTCAGGTCACGCTGGGGTTCATAGAACGTGGCTCTTCAGCCACATGGAGGCTCCCAGCAGTGGCCAGCGCGCCCCACTGCAGCACAGAGGAAGTAGGGCAGCGTGCATTCTCCTGCTCTCCCTTCCTCTGCAGAAGTGAGAAAACACACTGCCCAGATCCATTCTGCTTCCCCCCGTGGCCACAGATCAAGGGAAATGAGAGGCACTGTGAGAGCACAGGTTCAACATCTCCAGCTAATCTCCGTTTGACAGCCCAGCTCTGCTCTCCTGTGTGTTTCCTGTGCTGCTGAATCAACGTGTGAGTGGGGCTGAGTCACGGTGACACCGTGTCCTGCTGCAGAGGTTATCCAGTGAGGTGTTACAATGTCGTGCTCCCTCCCTACTCTACAGCCACGTGGCTCTCTACCTGCCCAAGGTTACTCATTGCTGCCGTAGAGTCTGGGTGTGTTTGAAGAACTCAGTCCGGACCCATCAACTGCAGTGCCTGCCCTAACACGACTGTGCAATACGAAACTCACAAGTAGCGTTTTAAGTAAACATTACATATCACAAATATAAAAATGCATAAATAGGCAAAAAGTAATACGTAAAAGTACACTTATAAAATTTAAATAGCACATGACTTGTATATAAAGTAACATACTTCTTGAAACAAGAAATCCCTTACATCAGGATCACTGCTTGTTGCTTTTATGTCTCAGGTCTTGTGATTTAAGTGCTGAGGGACAAAGCTACAACTATGAATTCAAAGTCCACAGTTTGGTTTGTCTTAGTCTTCCCCAGCACTGAGTTTTTAATCTGTAACTTGGGAAGAACTGACACATTCAAAAAAAGAAAAGTACTGTACATGATTGTGGGAGGCACCTGTGAGAACTACTTTGGCAATAAGGGATTGGGGAAGGGATTTAGCATCACTGGCTCTCACTAGTGAGATGCGTGAGAACACGACAACATCTTTGGTTAGCAGTCTCCACACCTGCAGCCGAGGCACCGCGGAATCTCCTCCGGCTCCACGTCTTGCTCGGAGGACGCCCGACTGGCTCTCCCCTACTAAGATTGCTGCTGAGATGCTTGTTCCTACTAATATCAACTGTGTGCCCTGAACGAGACCTATCCCAAGTAAGCTGGCGCAGCGACCCGCGTCCAGACAGGAGGACACACAGCCTCACAGGCTGGACCCCTGTTTACATTTGTTGGTTTGTTTCAAGACTGGTTCTATGTTACCCAAGCTGGTCTTGATCCTCTCACGTACCTGGGATTATAGGTATGCACTATTGCTCAGCCATAATTACATTTTAAAGTAAATATAATTGTATACAAAGTAATAGTACATTATAAGATCAATATTATATTTTTGTCTCCAAAGCTCTACTATGAGTTCTACATGGCCAGAGAGTCCTATTCATTTATTTTTATATCCTTAACACCAAGCATAATTCTTGGTACACAGAAGATCCTTAGTTAATATGAATGAATGAATGAATACCAAAGTATTTTAAGAATTTATAAAAAAAAGAAAATTCACTGTGTTACAGAGTGATCAGGAGTTACTGCATTAAATCTATGTGAAATATGTGTACACAAAATTTTCATATGCAACATGTTTTATTCACACTTATAAAGTTGGGACTACTCACACTTCAACCCTTTTTAACTTCAGATTTTCTTAAAAGAGGAAACACACTTACTACTACACCTTATCATTAATATTCCGTAAGTCAGTAGCTGGAAGGGGCTTAGGTTCAGGATCCGTTAAATTCTTGGGATTAGAGAAATAAGACAGCTTTCTAACTGGATTCTCATTGTCTCATATTTATTAATATTAATTTATAACAATTATGTTCTTAGTGTTTCAACAAATGAAGCTATTTTAATGCTGCAATTTAGCTTTTTTACTTATTAAGCAGCATTTTTCTACTTCATTCAAACATAGAAATATATTACTCTAAGATAAAACATGCTCAACATCTAATCCAAAGATTCCTACATACCATGTAGGTAGGATTGCCAGAGTTAGAAAAAGTAAAATAAACAAACCTACAGGATAGTCAATTAAACTTGAATTTCAAGTAAATAATAATTTATCTGATGTTCAAATCTAAATAGGTGCCTTTTATTTTTATCTGGCAACATCAGACATCCAACAAGAAAACTAGTGATGAAGATATGCTTGGAGCGTCCTAGATGACCTAGGCCCCTTGTAAAGGCCAGCTTTCCTACACCCCAGAAGAAACTCAGGGCCTCACCCATGCCCAAGGTTCTGTAGCCTTAAAGAGGCTTGCCCTTACCCATGTCCTGTGGCATTAGAATTTCCAATAGGAAACACAGTTTTACAAAGGCATAATCCAAGATCATGTCTCAGAATAATTTTTAATAAAGATGATGTTCTCTGCAGAACTCGCTGCAAGATTTTGTCCTACTCCTGCCTTAAAACATCTTTTTAATAATCACTGTTCTCTTCCCAACAATGCTGATAGATTAATGCAATACAAAATGTAAGTTCATGGCCCTTCCTATAACCCAGGGGCTATTGTGAGATTTTAAACGCATTATTACTACGAATCCTCATAACACCCTACAAAACATATGCCATTATCTCTACTGTACAAATAAGGAAACTGGGGCTTAGATAAATTTATAATTTGCCTAAGACCTCATTATAAGTGAAATTCAAACCCAGCTCCCTCGGACTTCAAAACTACAGGGTATCCCAAAAGTCACTCATAAAGCCACCATACATAGGAAAAATTGGAAAATGTAGCTTAAAAATTCTCTAAAAATTCTCCTCCAAAATGAAAGAGGTTTATAAAACCAAACGTTCACCACTCCCCACAATTCTTTCAGTTTATATGAAACTGTCTACACGGCACATTACTTTTCCAAGAAGTGAGCACATTTTTATAAGAGGCAATAGAATTTTTAACTATAAACACTGTAAGTGAGACACTCTTACAATTGTTTCTGTTTGAAAAAAATGGAATAAACCCAAGTTTAAGACAGTAGTAAGGTGCTAATTCCCACAGGGGTCCAATCAGATTGGGAAAAATATTATAGGAATTTTATAGAACAATGGCTCTTAATCCTGAAGGCACATTGGAATCACCTACCAAGCTCTCAAAACTACCTATGCTTGGATATTCTTATACAATCAGCCTGAGGTGAGGCCAGAGCAGTTGAGATTTTTAAACCTCTTCAAGTCATTCTAATATATAGCCAAGATTGAGAACCACTCCTAGACAGAGGGAACTCAAGTATTGGAAAGAAAGTTAGAAAGGATGACATGCAGGATACTTTTGACTCTGAGAGTCTAAGTTGGATTTTCTACTATAACCTTTCTTACTATAACCCTGTACCAGAACAGATATGAAGTTTCTTTGGATGTGCAAATTAGAAATACATTGTTGCATTCTTGTTTTTCCTACGTGTAGCTTCAAAGTACAAAGAAGATGCTGGCATTATTAATGCTTCAGGTTCTGCTTGTCTACTGAAGAGACATTAATATAGAACAATTCAATCAAGTCAATTATTGATTACCTACAACTGGCAAAACACCCCATAGGTACTGAACCCTCAATAATGAGATAGCCAGAGCCTTGGATCTTAGTGGAATTTACAATTTTATAGACATAAATGGTTGTAATATACAAGGGAAGCATGTTCCAGGTCTAAGTACACGACAGTTCATGTAGGAGATTATTCCAGTTATGAAGAAGGAGATGTGCAGGCAAGATTTTTTTTTTTAATCAGTGCAAAAGTCCATGTCTTACACATGTTTTTATGAAGGAGAATAAACACAGAAGTAAAACCGAAAAGTTGTAGGTCAGATTTTATACACACACAGAGGATGCCCAAAAAATGTATTCAGATTGTAAGAAAGGAAGAAACTGCACTAAAATTGTAACACTCAAGTCACATTTGACTTCTGCAGTTACAAAAGATGCAAGATATGGTGGTGCCTGTGGCTCAAAGGAGTAGAGCGCTGGCCCCATATGTCCGAGGTGGCGGGTTCAAACCCAGCCCCGGCCAAAAATGGCAAAAAAAAAAAAAAAAGATGCACAATATGACAAATGTCATCAATATGTATTGAGTATTTCAACTTTAATATAGTTTTTTCTTTATTTTTTGGCACCCTCTGTGTAGGTGTGTCTACATGAGGGTGATCAACTTTACAGTCGAACCTCTGTAAAGTTGATCACCCAAGAGACTATAACTAACTGGTCAACATACAGAGGTAGTCAACATAAGGAACTAGGTCTACTATACTGACACAGAATGTGATATATGTCTATGAAAATTACATCGATTCAAGGAGGTGATCCACCTAGGGAGCTGGTTAACTATGGAGGTTCTACTGTGTGTGTGTGTATATATATATATATATATATATATATCAGTAAGCAAATGTGTCAGATAGTTTACCCTCACTAAACACTTACTGAAAGGAATTTTGTTATGCAAAACCAAACCAATTTCTTCCAGAGATTTTTTTTAATTAAGGGCTAAAGTGAAATTTTCTCAAGTGACTCAAGATAGCATCAGTAGTTTATGCAATTCCAACTAAATTCTCAAAAACTTGAAGCAATTTCATAAAAATACAAGCTTGCTAGTGAATTATGCTGATTCTGAAGGATAAAAAATATTTCCAATATGAGAAGACATTAATCAGTAACTCCCAACTGCAAAGTTCTATTGGAGATAACTAAATTTCTATGTATTTGTTTAAACCACACAAAACAGTTGTAAAAGACAGAGCAACGTAAGGAAACTAGAGTTAAAGGTAGAATTTGGTTAAGTGACCCATAACATCCGGCCAGTCATTTCAGCTGGCTCTTCCCATATGGAACCTGGACACACACAGAGCAATAGGAAAGGTCACTCACACTAGTGAAACGCAATCCCCTGCTGCCACAAATCACATCTACGTCCATGTTGTCTTAGTTAACTTTCCCACTAGAAGCAGGATTGATCCAGGGGCAGGTGCTTAGCTGGAACCAGGACTAAGTTTTGGTGTTCTTGTCCCCAATTTTAACTTAGCATACAAATCAGAGCAGTGATCAAGTCAAAGCCAGCGTATAGTGTGACACAAATAATAAAATGTTTTAGCTGAAGATAAAGCCTTTGGAGCATATTAATGACTGGAAATTCAACTGCTTGATACAACTTGTAATTATTAAATAATGAGGTAGAAGGCCAGGCAAGACGTTATAAATAATAATAGTAATAAAAATAATTTTATCATATAAAACCCACCTTCTAAGTGAAGGATCATAAATACTCGAAGTTCCGAAAATAAGACTGCTTGTGTGTAAAGCTACATTCTTAAGGATAAATGTGAGTTTCTAATTTTGGACTTTGTCTTCCAAACTGCAGTAATGTTAAGACATTCACCCGGGGCAGCACCCGTAGCTAAGTGGGTAGGGCACCGGCCACATACACCCAGGCTGGCGGGTTCGAACCTGGCCCTGGCTAGCTAAACAATGACAACTGCAATTTAAAAAAATAGCCAGGTGTTGTGGCAGGCACCTGTAGCCCCAGGTACAAGGCAAGAGAACCGCTTATGCCCAAGAGTTAGAGGTTGCTGTGAGCTGTGACACCACAGCACTCTACCCAGGGTGACATAGTGAAACTGTCTCAAAAAAAGAAAGAAAAAAGAAACACCTTAACCCAGTTTCTTTCCATCCAAACTAACCAATTCCTAGTTTCAAGAAAGCCCAACTTCAAATCAGCGAACAAAACATCAATGAAAGCCATTTGCCTTAGGGATTTTTTCCACCTTACACCATAAAAAGATCAATAACAAATTAAAAACTATATACATGAAAACAAAAATCATAACCAAAGAATAGGATGTACTACTAATGTATCTTTTCTTTAAATACATCTTCTTTCTTGGGTTCATCTCTAACACTGATATTCATATATTAAGGAATAAATCAGCTTTACTTTAAGGAATAAATCAAATAAATGCCTGTCTGGGCTTATAATTTCATTAACTATTAGAGTCTGAACAGACCTTGTTTTGCACTCTTTTCTCCTTCTCCTCTCTCTCCCTCTCTCCTTGGTGTCCTCATGCGTTCCCAAGTTTTCAATTGTCAGCCACACACTGATGGTGCTACCATGGGTTTATTCAGCGTGGGCCTCTCTTCTGAGTAACAGAAACAACAGCCTGGTCTACAACTCTCTTAAAGATATTACTCCTCACCCACAGCCACTCCTGGAAAAAATCCTCACAGCTACCAGTACATAATTCCATATAATTCTAAATAAAGTAAATATTCAAGGAAATATGAAGTAATTTTAAGTGAAACTTCACTGCTCCTGGTATATTACATATTAAACAGGGAGTCAATTTTTTAATCAGTTGATTGACATTTTAAATCAGATCATTTTCACTTGCAAGTTCTCTATTTTCTGAGCACATTGGAATTGTGTGCTTTCCAAAGACAGAGAGAAATCTCTTACTCATTGTAACTATCAAGCAATAAGTACCCATCTCAAGCCCTGTAGGGCCACCTGTTGGAAAGGTGAGCCCCACTCACCTGAAGACTAGACTGAGAAGTGAACTCATGGGGCCCAATCTCTCTGCCACGCAAGACGGATGCTCACTTAGAGAGCACAGCATTTCCTACAAGGCACTTGAAAGAAGCAAATAAGCTAGACTTCAAATATCTAGGTTATCTCCCCCCGACCCCCAAGTAGAATAAATGAACAGAGACCAGAGGAATCAAATAAGAATAAAGGAAAGAGGTGAACTTTTCATGAATAAGACGTATTTTAAAAAGGCAGAACATGCTATTTATAATGTTCAGGTACGAGCAGAATCAAGAATAGCAAAACTGACTGAAATACTTTGTAAAGTGGAGGGTCGAGAAGAAATAAAAGAACAACAGCAAAATAAAGAATTCAAAGCAGCAAACGAGATTTCCTCAAATCCAAGAAAACAAAGTCGTACTTAGCAGAAGTAGGTGCTTCCCTCATTTATAACTCAGGTAAAAAGCATCAGAGAATAAGAATGACCAGTAAAATTTACCTCAAAGTTTTAGAGATAATTATTGTTGGGTGTAAGCAATTAAGGAAGACAATAATCAAAATGAAGTGAAGGACACATCATAAATACCCAGAAATATTTTGAAATATTCATTTGGTACACGTGACTGACACTCTACAATACATGCAGGGGAAACAGATGTTCTAATATTCTGGCACAGATATTGGAAAACATTCTTTTAAAGCTCAAGAATAATATAAGGACTTCAAAACTATGTGTTTGCAGCCAGTCCCAATTCAGGCAAAATACATAATGTTCTAGGCTCCTTTGGGTTCTAAAGGCTTACAAATAATTAGCTGATTAGGCCTACAAAGCAAAAAAGGAAATTAGTAGACACCAAGACTTCCTCTAAATATGTCTACCTTCGACCTTTATTTGGACACAGTTTTAAAAAGCACAAGGATTTTCAGACTGGTGAAAATATTCTGCATAATCCTGTAATGGTAGATACATTATACATTTGTCCAGAGCCATAGAATGTGTAACACCAAGAGGGAACCCTCATATAAACTATGGACTGTGGGAGATGATAATGGCGTAAGTATTGGTTCACCTGCTGTAATGATTGTGCCTCTCTGCTGTGGGACATTGATAATGAGGGAGGCAGTGCATATGAGGCAAGGCATGTGGGAAATCTCTGTACCCTCTTCTCAATTTCACTGTGAAGCTAAAACTACTCCAAAACAATGAAATCCCTTCCCTCCTCCTGGCCTCCCGTCTCCTCTCCCCTCAAATAAGTAAGCAAGGAGATGTTTTATTAATCAGTTAGATGTAAGCATTCCACATTATATATCAAATCAGCACATTGTACCCCACCCATAAATGCATTAATGTACACAGTTATGATTTAATAAAGAATAAAAAAACAATAAAATCTTTAAAAATAAAAAATGTATTTATGAACCCTATAGCAATAGCTATAGGTAAAACTTTTAAAATACTAAATTAATTTAAAATATTCATTTTAGCACCGATCACTTACCAAAGAATGTAGGAAAGAAGTATTGTTTCTGGTGAGGATATGGGTAAGAAAGAACGAATATGCCAATACTCATGCATAGATGTTGCATTAAGTGTATTACATACATATCGTCATACTAACTACAGATAGATGAAGGAAGTGTTCTCCCTCTATTACCAAAAATAAAGACACAGAGAAATTATAGACAGGATTTTAATTTTTAACTCCACAGTTCATATACTCCTATCTTTTTTCAATAATAAAAATAACTATGTAACAGTATTATCAAAGGAAAATAATAATAACACAGGCATCCAGTGGCCTCTACATGGGGTCATGTGAAACTAGCCCCCTAGAGCAACAGTACTAGAGACATTTTGACCATCACAAGTCTAAAAGGGAGACATTCCCCTGCCTGGAATTGTACCAAAACTTCCAGCTGGAACACGGAGGAGGACATAAAAGACTGAGTTTTTTCACTTGTCCTAGAGGACATTTTCTATTAAAGGGTAATGCCTAGGCAAATCCAATTCCAATTTTTAAATATTTTATTTTTAACATTATAACAGCATCATCAAAAACCTCTGCTAAAGTGATTATTTGTACTTAAGAGTGCTATTTGAAATTTCAGGTTGGAGGTATGTAGATTAAGGGCATTATAAAAATAAAATTAAAATATTAAGGGCATTTTCAAAGAAATCAGTCTTTTTTTATGTGTGTGATTTGGGGCCAGGGCTGGGTTTGAACCCACCACCTCCACTATATGGGGCCAGCGCCCTACTCCTTGAGCCACAGGTGCCACCCCAAAGAAATTAGTCTTACTCTGACACATTCATTCAGCAAGTCCACCTGCTGTCAAGCAGTATGTCTAACATTGAAGATAAAGAAACAGCAAGGGGATAACTCTATGCTTGATTTTCTGTTTTATCTACCAATATGCCTAGGTAATGTGGAGAGGATTTATACACACACAAATACAGAGAAAGAGAAAAAAGAAAGAGAATTTAGTGGTGAACATTCACTATATGTTTCTCCAGTGTTAAATGTGCACACAGATTAAGGCAAAAAGAAAATCAACAACAAGCTACTTTTAGATCTGAGTGTTCTCCAAACTTCTTTCCAAAAGGAACGTACTAGATTGCATTCCCACCAGCAGTGCAGAAGTGTTCCCTTTTCTCCACATCCACGCCAACATCTGTAGTTTTGGGATTTTGTTACATGGGCTACTCTTATTGGAGTTAAATGATATCTCAAAGTGGTTTTGGTTTGCATTTATCTGATGATTAAAGATGATGAGATGATGAGCATTTTTTCATGTGTCTGTAGACCATGCGCCTTTCTTCTTCAGAAAAGCTTCTGTTCAAGTAAGTCTCTTGCCCACAATGAAATGGTATCACTTGTTCAGCTGCCTTTTGCTTCTGTAATTCCTCTACTAGGTGTATATTGAAAAGACCATAAATCACCTTGCAACAAAGATATTTGCACCAGATTGTTCATTGCAGCTCAATTCATAATTGCCAAGTCATGGAAGAAGCCCAAGTGCCTGATGACCCATGAATGGATTAACAAATTATGGTATATATATACCATGGAATACTATGCAGTATTAAAAAAAGATGGAGACTTTACTTCTTTTATGTTTACATAGATGGAGCTGGAAAATATTCTTCTTAGTAAAGTATCTCAGGAATGGAAAAAAATATATCCAATGAATTCAGTACTATTTTGAAACCAATTTATAATCACTCACACTTTCATATGAAAGATGAATCACAACTATAGCCCAGGATGAAGGAGGGAAGAGGAGGGGGATGGGAAGGGAGGGGTGTGGTTTGATAGAGGGAGGGTAAATGGTGGGACCACACCTATGGAGCATATTCAAGGGTACAAAGTCAAATCCATCAATTATAGAACATAAATGTCTTAACACAATAATTAAGTAAATAAGGTGAAAGCTATATTAATTAGCTTGATGTAAGCATTCCAAATTGTATAAAAAATCAACACATTATGCCCCACAAATGCATAAATGTACTCATGATCTATGTGTATATGACTTAATAAAAGGAAAAAAATAACAAGCTAATGTGTTTGTCTTAATAATTCTATCCTGTTCTAGAGTTTGCAGACTGGACTTGCTTATTTGTCTACCAAACAAGTTAGAAAGGTAAAGCAAAAGTCATCTTACATAATTGTACTCCTTTCTGGCAAGGTAAATAAAAAGAAATTTTTATATCATAAAACAAAAAATTTACTTTGGAGATAAAAAAAAATGCCATAATCCTTAAGAAAATAAATCCAAGATCCTCCCAAGTTTTTACTCAAAAGCCAGCTAGGCCTCTGGTAGCCTTATTCTTGCTTCCTAAGACTCATCTTCCCCTTTGGGTATCTCACTAATGAGGGTTTCAAAAGAGGAAATATTGGCACTGCTCTGAATTTAATACTTTGTTTCAAGAAAAGGTAAAGTTCCCTTCTCTCAATTCCCTATAAAATAGCCAAGGCAAGGCTAAAATATTTAAAAACAAGATAACTAAATACAGCATTTGTGTATAATACAATAGAAATCAACACCGAATGTCATAGAACTAGATAAACTAATATGCAGTTTGTTTTTAGCTAAAAGTTCAGTATATAACTGCCTCCCATTTCAGTTTCCAACCTGCCCCAAATTCCCAATAATATCTAGCAACCTAAATATCCTAACCCAAGAGAAGTATTGGAAAAGCATAAAGTTTCAGGGTTAACTCTCTATTACTTCTCGCTTTCAGGGTTCAAGTTCACATCTGTAACTTTCCTCAGATCATTAACCTTGAGAATGCCTAGTTGCCTTAGGAAAGCTGCTACCTATTTACAATGACAGGGCTTTAATCTATAGAATAATAAGGTGGTTTGGGGGTGGGGGGAGTTTTGTTTTGTTTTTAGTTTTTGTGTTTTTGTTTTCTGTTTGGGGGGTTTTGTTTATTTAGCAAAGCACAGTAAGCTGGAGGAGGAAAGGTTGTTCTGTTATAACTTTAGATGACATTTATATCAAAGAAAGTTTAAGTTTTGTATGAGAAAATTTAATAAGTGAACCAAAATAAATTTAAATATAAGAAACCTAATTTATATTTCACAGTTATTCCTGACCCTCATTACATTAACTATAAAACTAAGTAGACAAATTAAATGTCAATGTATTAGTTTAAAGCCCATGCTTTGAAAATAAACACAGATAAGAAGAATCAGAGGAATTTTTGAATCAAAGATAATATAGATGCATAAATTGAAAATATCATGAATCAAAAATGCCTAACAAACATCATACCTTACTCTAACCTACCTTAAATGTGCTCAGAACACTTAGATTTGCCTACAGTTGGGCAAAATCATCTAACACAAAGCCTATTTTATAATAAAGTGTTGACTGTCTCAATTGAATACTTTATTGAAAGTGAAAAACACAATGGTTGTGTGAGTGCTCAAAGTATGTTTTCCATTGAACATGTGTTGCTTTCAGGCCATAAAGTCAAACTATTGTGAAGGACCATCTGTATATAAAATTTGTTTGCTCTGTTATCTGCACACGGTCTAAGTATTTGCTATTGTCAGAATGCTTGTGTTCCCCCAAAATTTCTATTGAGACCTAATCCTCAGTGTAATAGTATTAAGAGGTAGGGCCTTTAAGAAGTGATTAGTTCATGAGGGCTCTACTGTTAGGAATGGGATTTGTGCCCTCATAAAAGAGGCTAACGGGAGCTTATTCTTCCCTTTGTCTATGTGAAGGTGTAACACCATCTTTGAAGCAGTGAGTGAGCCCTCACCAGACACTGAATCTGCTGGTACCTTGATTTTGGACTTCACAGCCGCCAGAACCATGAGAAATTAATTTATGTTATTTATAAATACCCAGGCTAAAGTATTTTGTGATAGCAGGCTTAATGGACTTAGATGTTCTAGTTTCATGAGGGTATTAATTTTGTGAAAGTGCTTATGCATTTCATAGGAGTATTAATTTAATTTTTTTAAATTTCTTCTCCCAGTGGCATCCAGCCTGTGGCCCAAGGCTGCATCCAGATTATTCATGGCTTATTTTGCTTATCTGTGGTATCAAATTACCACACAATTATGTGCAGAACTTTTTTTTTAATCATCAGCTTTTGTTAGTGTTCACATTTTTAATATGTGGCCCAAGATAATGCTGCTTCTTCCAATGTAAGAATTGGAAAAGAAAATAATGAATGATTGGACAACCCGAGGCTAAGCTACAGGAAAAACAAATCTGTATTGTTGTCAAACATTTCCAGAGTATCCCTAGGATAATTTCACTTCTTTGAAATACCATAATATTTTTAGATTGTTCTTTGGTAAAACAAATTAAGAATGGTAAAAATACCTTTTGGTTTTATATTAATTCAAAACAAAAGTTATATGTATCACAATATTTTTCAATAAATATTCCTCAAAAAATTAGATGTCTACAGGGAGAAGAAAGAAGTTGGACCCCTACTTTGTACCACATTTAAATAAATTCAAATAGATCGTATAACCCTAATATAAGGGCTGAAACTTTCAGAAGAAAGCTTAGGACTAAGTCTTTATCATCTGAATCAGGAAATGATTTATTAGGTATGACACCAAACACGTTTGCAAAACAATAAGCTGATCAACTGTACTTCAATAAAATTAAGAACTTTGCGCTTAAGGGACAGCATCAAGAAAGTGAAAAAATCATCCACAGAATAGAAGAAAATACTTTTAAATCCTATACTTGAAAATTTGTATCCAGAATACAAAAAGGACTCTTATAACTCAAAATTGAAATGATAAATAACCCAATTACAAATAGGCAAATGATTTGCATAGACATTTTTCCATGGACAAGGCCAGGGCTCCCATCTGGGCAATAAGCACTTATACTCAATAACATTAGTCATTAGACAAATGTAAATCAAAACTACAATGACATATGACTACACAGTCGCCAGGATGACTGTAATGAAAAGATGATAGCAAGTGTTACAAGGATGTGGAGAAATTAGAACCCCAATATTGCTGCAGGAAATGCAGATAGTACAGATGCTCTAGTGAATAGTTTGGCCACCCCTTAAAATGTGGAACGTAGATTATCATCTGATCCTGGAAATTTCACTGCTACTTCCATACCCAAGATAATGGAAACATATGTCCATGTAAAAATGTACACACAGATGCTTATGGTAGAATTATTTATATTAGAAAAATGGAAATAATCCAAATGTGCTTCAACTAAAGAATGAACAAAATATGGTATACTATACAGTGATAAAACAGAATGAAACAGTGATACATGCTTGAGCCTGGAAACACGCTAAGTAAAAGAAGCCACATAAGGAATGATTTTGCTTATATGAAATATCAAGAATAAAAAAATCCAGGAGAAATAGAAAACCTGTTGGTGGTTGCCGTGGTATGGCAGTTATTCTCGTTCCCCCTACAATCTGCATCTTATTTTCTGCTTCTCATCTAATATCTGCCAGTATCCAGAGAAATCACGGTATCAGACAACACTGCACTATTAAAGAACCAATAGTGCGGCTTAAATTTACCACATATTTGGAGACTTCAATTCTGACTTCTAAGTTATCTATATGGTCTACTTATTGTGAGGAGTTTAAAGTTCTGGTTATACTGTACCAATCCATAAATACCAATAACCAAGATACCTAACTAGTAAACTCCATGTAGGAAATAGATACATTTTAAAATGTCTCGTTCTGCAATTATGGCCTACAATGCTGTAGAATGCAATGCCTAAACTTTAAAAGAATCTCAACAAAAACCACTTGAAAGCCACTAAATGAACTTAATACGAAATATTTTTTAATTTCAAAATCACAAATTTAAAAACAATATATATTATCTTTATACTGAATCTTTCTACTCTGAGCTATTTCTTTCTGCTTTCAAATTACCATAAATAAGAATGTCACCTAGATGCCTTTCTTGAGTGCAAGATTCTAATGGTCAACATATAGGGTAAGTGTACACTTAGGATTTGGCCCCAAGCTAAATGTCTAGCTCTCATACACAGACACCTATAAATACATTCAACTTAATTAATATTTGTCCTTAAATTTGGAAGAACTTAAACCACAATTTAAACATGTAAAATATAACTATTTAGCACCTTCAAAACCAGTATTTTGCCATAATATAATACAGTAATTAGGAAATAAAAGCAATGTATATTACCTAAAAGAATCACTTGCATTCAATTTTCGAAGTTCCTTACACCTATAATAGGATATTTATTAACAGAACCTACTCCTATTGTTTTCCTTATTTTTCTCTATTCCAAAGTGAGTAGAGATTAAAAATAGCGCCTATCAAAATATACAATAATACTTAAAAGTATTTTTAGCAATTGTGAATTTCAAAGGGTTTTGATTTATGATTTTAGCTTTTTTTTAAACAGAGTCTCACTCTGCCCAGCCCAGCTCACTGTAGCCTCAAACTCATGGATTCAAGCCGTCCTCCTGACTTAGCCTCCCAAGTAACTGAGACTACAACTGCCGACCACAATACCCAGCTATTTTTCTATTTTTCATAGAGACAGGGTTTCACCCTTTCTCAGGCTGGTTTCCAACTCCTGAGCTCAAGCAGTCCTCCCACTTCAGCCTCCCAGAATGCTAGGATTACAGGCATAACCCACCTCTCCTGGCCTAAAGGATGCTTTTTTTTTTTTTTTTTGAGACAGAGTCTCACTATGTTGCCCTGGGTAGAGTGCCATGGCGTCACAGCTCACAGCGACCTCAAACTCTTGGGCTTAAGTGATTCTCTTGCCTCAGCCTCCCAAGTAGCTAGGACTACAGACACCTGCCACAAAGTCCGGCTATTTTTTTGGTTGCACCAGTCATTGTTTAGCAGGCCCCGGCCAGCCTTGAACCTGCCAGCCTTGGTGTATGTGGCTGGTGCCCTATTCACTAAGCATGGGCACCCAGCCTACAGGATGCATTTAAAATGGGCAAAGATTTGTCTTACATTGAAATTGTAACACTGAAAGGAAAATCATAGTTAAGAAAAACTGTTATCAAGATGCACAGAAATAGTGTCTCCTTCTGCTTTGGGTAATAAAATTGAGAGTAAGGTTATAAGTTATAGAGTGAACCGAATGACCTTAACTTGTTCTCATTAGGCTCTCCAAACACAAGTTAGTGGGCACCAGTGAAACCAGGAAGGAAAGTGTGTATGTGTCCACATGACACACACTGGACCATGATTCTAAAGTGGAACCTTTGCATGCAAAGAGTATACATTTCAATTTTTTTTACTCAAAGCTTTGCAATGCAAAACATTCAGACCCTTTAATTAGTGGTCTAGTATTTAGTATCATCCAGATACCTATCGTCTTTACCCTAATTTGCAAAACGCTGGATTAAATCACTATTCATTCACCCACTGAAATGACAGAATTTAGGATTTGTTGCCAGCTTACTCCCACCACAGCTTGTGTACTACTGTTATCACCACCCAAAATGAACCTCTTCCATCTTCTTACATGCATTGTGCTTTGGGGCCCATAAATGTTGGTCTCATAAACGTCAGTCTCTAATGAGGACCCTAGCTCTAAATCAAAGAAACATTTCTAGTTACATTTTTGTAAAACATGAACAGCCATTAATAATTTAACTGCTCTTTTTTTTTTTTAACAAAAGTTACCTTCCTTAGAGTGTTCATTGTATAAGTTTTGTGGCATTCTTAAACATTAAAACATCCAGAAGACAGACACTAACCCTCTGAAACACAACTCAGATTTTGTAACAGAAAAGAATAAGAAACCAAAATTCATTTACAAAAGCCTGTGCTTTTTGGCAAATGGTTCCTTAACACATTACTCCACTAAACAATGATCAAGGTCACTAAAACATATAACACTTCTTGACCCAGAGTGGCACATTAGAATTCTTAAAGGAAAAAAAAAAAGTAATCCAAATTCTTAAAAAGTTCCTTATATCCAAATAGCCTGTGGCAGTGTGAGTTCTTCTTGGTATGCTGCTTCATTAGAACACATCATCTGGCAGGGAAATACCATAAGTACTACAAAGCTGGTTGGATGGTGCTACATCCTGAAAGCAGCAAAAGCCATTCTCTGCTTATTTAGAAAGCCAATAAAGGCATCAGGGCTAGTGAAGTATCTTCAAATTATATAAGAAAATGGAAACTGGGAATGAGCTCAAATCATACAAGACAATGTATAATACATCCCTTCCAACTATCAACTCCATGTAATGGTCAACACCCTGAAGGGCAGCTGATAGCTTAATTCCTGTCTCACCTTCTCAACAAATCATCTGTGACTTCAGAGAGTGGGCAGAGGCCACTTCCCCACAAAGCTCCCACAGTGACTCCCACATCTCTCATTTACACCCTTTATTTCACCTCTCTTTCCAGGTTCCAAGGAAGATGTGCCCTTCCCGGTCCACAATTTCTTGACCTATGTCTTTGATTTATTTCTTCCAAATTACCAAGCAATTTCTCTTCTGCCTATGTTCCATACCCCAAACCATCCTTTCATCTAAGCTCCTGTTTCCCATTTCCAACTGACAGAAAGATATTTTCATTTGATTGCTTTTTTATTACAAAAATCTCTCCTGCCTCCCAATATACCTCCCAATTGTAATTGAGCAATTCCAAGCATGTCACTCCCCTCTTTGGAAATGTTCTCTGGTTAACTGACTCTCACCACTTCTAGGCTAACTCCTCTGCCAGGCTTTTAGACTCCAAAATATGGCATCACTAATAATCCTCCAAAATATGATTCCATCAACTTCCCCACAAATTCCCAATCATGTACCTTCTACTCTACCCAGAAAGAATTCTAGCCTTTGACTTTCACTCACATTACTCTCCTTGCCAAGAGTATCCTTATCTTCCCCCCAACCAGTTGAATCATGCATTGGAATCCACCTCAGGTCACAGTAGTCTAAAAGATTTCCCTTTCTTCCCCTTTCATCCTAAATGAGTCTTCCAGCAGGACTCTTTCTCATATCTAGTGTTCTCCATACATTTAGGTGAAGTTCATATGACTCAAAGTAAGACCAAATCCTTATAGAACATGAGAACATGTAACATACCACAGATTAGTTACTTAATAAATGCTAAAATTAATCAAACAGGAGTGTATATTGTCTATCTTCTCAAAACATGAGAGATAAGTGTTCTCCATACATTTAGGTGAAGTACTTATGAGTCAAAGTAAGATGTAACATACCACACATTAGTTATTTAATAATTGCTAAAGTTAATTATACAGGAGTATATACTGTCTATCTTCTCAAAACCTCAGGATCATTTTTAAGATAATTTATAAATGACAGATATTTTTCTAAAGAACAATGCATCATTAGAACAGTAAGAATGGCTATATTGAGATAAATACAAAAGGAAGAATTACCTTGTAGAAATAGGTTTAAATGAGAACCTACCCATGGCATGTATGCCTGTCTTACAACAGCTTTTGCATCAGACTATTTTTGCAAATTTATTTGTATAGCAAACAACCTGGTCATCTAGAGACAGAGCCTTTCTCTGAGTTAGAAGACAGATTCATTTCCTGACCAGAATAATTAAGATAATGATCCCTGCAGAGCAAAGATTAGGCAGCTTTGGTAGAAACCCCTTAAAAGATAAGGAATTTCCCATAGTCAGAGTACCTCAGCTGTGACACAAATTCGCTGTGGGCAAACATCCACCTGAGCCATCCAGGACAGCACAAGGGATCTGGGAAGTGAGGGGAACTGATGAAAACTTCATTGCACATGAACCTCATGCTGTTATACAGTCCTTTAACTCTGATCCAGGAGTCTCCTGTCTTCTGCCAGCATCTATGTAACTGCTACAGGCTAGCAAGCTAGGTAAATTCTTAGGTCTTGGTATTTCTTGACAAATTGTGTATGTTAACTAACATACACAGTCTGTTCAATCAGGAGTTTTTAGTTTACAAAATAAAACAGATGCTACCACATCAAATTTTACATGTCAAACATTCAATGACATGAACGAATCTCAGGAAAAATATATTGAGTGAAAAGAAGCAAACTCTGAAGTGTGAAGACTCCATGATTTAAGGGCATGACTTTCTATTACAGGCCAAACCATGGTGAGAGAAATCAGAATGGTGGCTCCCCCCGCCCCAGGGGACATAAGTAGTAGTTGAATGGAAATGGAGGTAATCAGGGGTGAGAGTGGTGATAATGGAAATGTTCTATAACTTGATTGAGTGGTTACAAGGAAGCACTCAACTGTCAGAATACATCAAACTATAAAGTTAAGAACTATGCATTTTAATGTATGTAAATTATAACTCAATAGAGAAGCATTAAAAATTCTAGATGCCTAACACTGAATTTGTTGCAGTCCGTTTTAGTTTCAGGACAGAATAATTCACAAAAACACTTAGACAAATACCAGTCACTTTCACAAACACTCTGTTGAACATCCTTTTTAATGAAGCAACAACAACATAGGAATTTAAGAGTGTGCATTCTGCAGTTAAGATTACTTGGGTTTATACTCAGGTATCTCAATTACTAGCTAGGTACTCTCCCACAACTTCCTTAACCTTTTCATGCTTTACCTTCATAATAATTAACACAAGAATAATGGAAGTTCCTACCTGTGGCTTTGAAGATTAAATTAGGTAATATACAGTGTCTACTATATAGAAAGCATGCTCTAAGGATTAGTTATTATTACTAATATAGAGCTTAGCTAATGATAAGTCAGGATTCAAAATAATTCAGGATATTTCTGTTAAGGCAAATGAGTAATATGCTTTTAAAAATCTAGTAAGTTTAATGCACATTTATCTCTGGGAAAATTAGGTGCAATACTTATCTATAATAGCTCAAAAACAATTACATAATCTTATAAAGCAACAGATGCACAACACAGTGCAATCTGAAATACAAAAAGAAAAAAATAAAGTCAAATAAATGCCACTTTGTGTCTCATTTACCTTCTGACAGCTTCGTTGTTACTTTACGCAAAAGTTGAAAATCCAGTCGAACACTAATCCTGATCTTACCTGAATAACTTGATGACAAAACTTTTGAAAGATATAACTAAAGAAAATAAGGAAAAGGACAAAATCTAGAGTAGGACAGTACAAGTACAGGAAGAATGAGACCAAAAAAAAAAAAAAAATGAATTCTCAGTGATGGCAAATCTACTACAGCAGAAAGCAAGGGGTCAGAGTTGCCCAGACTCTATGAAAGGAGATGCACACATTTTTTTGAGTATTTTTTTTTATTTTTCAAATTAATATGAGGATACAATTTTTAGGTTACACTGTTCTCACTTCCAGGGTAAAGTTCCATTTGTAGAAGAATCCCTCACCCAAGGGACATGTTATAGGTGCACATAATTATGTATATTCAACGAAGTTCATGCTTCCTCTTTTCTCTTGCCAGATCTAGTTAATCTGAAAACTTGGCTTTTAATTGCACTACTTGAGTCCTCAAACTAAACCAAGTATTTTGTGTACAAAAACATCTGCCAAAGAATTGCATATAATCACTATGACTTACTATATTACAAAAGCCTTTTCCCCATTCCTAAGGATTTTCAGGTTTGAAATCAAGAAAATGAACTCTTTATCCCAGAGCAATGCTCCCAGAACTGCCTATTTAAATTTTAATCTAGAAAGAAAAGTGTGTCAAAGTTTCCTGCTTGCTATTAAAAGCTCAGCCCCTCAATATGAACAGTTTGGAGAGAGCCAAGTTTTTGTCCCAGGTTTCAAGGAGATGGGCATGTTCTATTAGCAAATGGCCACAGGACTAGCACAACAGGAGCTGTCCAAATAAAAAACCTGTAGTCAGAAAATTCTGGACTCCTCAGAATTCCTTCCCAAATGGAGATAGATGGCCTCCACTTCCTCTCTGGCACCTGTCACTGCCTTATTTTGGACTTCACAACTGCTCACTGCTTCAGTTGCTTTCTCCATGTCCTTTCTACCTTCAGTCTTGCCCTGCTCAAAGCTCTTTTCCATATTGTGGCAGTAGCCGTTGTCTAAAGGGTAAATGTGACCATGTCACGAAACAGAGCACATGATCTGTTCTTGACAGCCTTGCAGACCCACCGCCTGCCTCTCCCTCCTAACACCCTCCTATTCTTCAGCTGGCCTTGATATCCCCTGTGCACACCACACTCCCTGACACCCTTAAAGCCTAAAGAATGCTGTTTTCCTTGACAGCCCAACCACTTGGCTAACTCCAGGTCATTCTTCGTGTCTCAGTCTGAGTTGTATTCCCTCCAGAACGCCTCTGTGCCCTCTCTTTGGCCCTATAACACCTGATCTACTCATAGCACATATCACATCATCACAACTTATCTCAGCCTTATGTCTCCTGCAAATTCCTTGAGGAAAAACTCTTCTCCACCCCTGCATCTATGACATTAATCAACCACTAGAACACAGTAGCACTTTCTAAGTGTTTATTGGATAAATTAAAAGAGGGAGATTAGAGTCACTCAGGTGATGAAGAGCACATGGACCTAAAAGAAATACTTCATAAATTTCAGAGATGGAAAAAAAATCTGAAATTGATCTTTGTCAACTTCTTAATTTACAAGTGAGGTCTAAGGGAAAAAAAGATTTAAAATGTTTAAGTGATTTTTTTCATAGCACAAAATTGACAGAAGGAAAACAAGGCAGTGTAGATAGACACCCCCTCCCAAATGCTTAGAAGTCTTTAGGAAAAAGCCATCTGGGAAATGCAACAGATATAATGAAATGTCATCTATTTCAGCACCAACCACACAACTCTATAAAATGCGTGAGGAGCTCTTCGTAGTGTTAAAATATGTTTCTTCATCCAAAGCTCAAAGTTGCTACCTGTGTTTGTGATGACAATTCCAAAGGTAGTTCTCCGAATGTCATTTTCTGCACTAAGAAACTGACACACCTGTAAAGCGAGCAGGTTGCTCCCCAAGGTTGCTCCCTCCCTGTCTTTGATGGTCTCTGATTTTAGAATACAATTTAAACTTATAGTCAACATAGGCAGAGAGAGATGCAGGGAAGTGGACAGGAGTTCACTTAGAACCCAGCAGTGGGAAGAAGTTCCAGGAACCTAGACTGGTAGAGCCGGGGTTGACTTGAGATCGTCCTCATAGATACCCTTCTCATAACAGCTAAAGAGATGGAGGCCCAGGAAGCTTCAGGAACCCGCCCCGGGTCGCCCAGCAGCTAACTGAGACCAGAAATCGACTCATCCTCTCCCACTCCTGAGTTGAGCAAAATCTCCCGCAACCCCAGTTCCTTCCTCCCGCCCATTCCCTTTCCTTCTAAGTGGGTCTGGGGTCAGAGCTGACGCTCAGGAGCGCGGCGGCCAGAGGCAGCCACCTGTGGCTTTCCCGGCCCTTCCGCCGGCGAGTGGCGCGCAATCACGCGCCCGGCCAGCGGCCGCACCGGCCACCAACCGCCCTGGCCCCCGGCCCGGCGCGAGGGGTTCGAATCCCAGCCCGGCCACCGGCCACGTTGTTCCAGCATCGCGGCTTCCGGCCGCTGTGGTTTCCGTAGCAATGGCAGAGCGGGCTGCCGAGTCCCGACACCCCTAGGGTCAGAGGTCGTCTCCGTGGCAACGGAAACTTCCCGCGTTACGGCGGCTCCAACGGGCCGCTTCCGCCGCATTGCGTAGCGGATCCCTCGGCGCGCCGGGGCAGACCGCGCTGGTGGCGGCCCCCGCGAGCGCAGGGCCGCGCTGGGCTTGGCACTCTGGCCGCCGGGTGAGGCAGGAGGGAGCCCTCGCGTCGCCCGCTTCCCTCTCCCCTTTTCAGGCCCTAAGTAATCCAGACTCGGACGCCAGCCTCAGCCACATCCCCGCGGCGGGACACCTGGAAGCGGGCGAGCTGCGGAAGACAAAGAATGCCACACTTCTCTGGGAACCCAGGCCTCTGACAAAAGCCTTGGCTTCCCCCAAACTTTCTCGTCCCTGACAGAAACTCATGCCTTTCAGCCCGAGGCTGCCGCGGCCCAGCATCCCCCAGCTTTTTAAGCGGCTCCAAAAAGGAGGAAAGGAAATAAATCACTGTTGCTTGATGCAAGTGCAGGGAGCTGCCGAGTTAGAAGAGGATTGCGTTTAAAACCGCGAAAGAACAAAATATTAAGGAAGGCTCCTGGCAAAGCAACTAAAACTCAAAGTCCCCTCAAGAACACAAACTTGCCTCAAGTGATGTCGCTGTCACCACCATGTTCAGAGACAGGAGCTCTTCAAAAAAGGAACAATTTACTCAACAGTTTGCGGAAAGGCTTTCTTTTTTAAGGAGAAGAATATTAAAGATCAGAAAAGAAAACGAAAGGGACCTGCCAGACATGAACCTAGTAGTATTAGGTGGCCTAAAGTTTGCTATTTTAAAGGCCCAGAGTGACAGAAGGAGAGAATGGGATTGGCTCTTGAGCTTGTTATTTTTGTGGAGGCTGAAGTGTGAAGAATAGACCACAGGCCTCAAGTTGAGTTTTAGAGAGAAAATATAAAACATAGGCCAACAGTTTCTGGATTCTCCATTGTGGATGAGCAGGACATTAAAGCCACTTTTTTATCACTTAGAAGCCAAATTCTTGGTTGATGCTGTCAGAAAGGAGTAACTGTTAAGAGAACCTAGTCAAAGATGTGATCCTGCAAGTTATAGTCCCACAGTGCCCCTTTTCAGAGTCACCTAATTATTAATACTCATTTTCTCAAAATGGATTAAAAGCCCACCATGTGTCATATACAGAACATGTATCAGGAGACAGTGATAACGGCAGTAGTTCCCAGCAGTTGAGTGACTTTCTTCAATGATTTTAGTAGATTAAGCAAACAAAACTTTAGATGTTCCCTATAAAATACATCTACGGTGTTCTTTTTTGCTTTTATGTTTACGAAGTTCCTAAAAATTCTTGCCTTTGTTCCCATTCATTCATCAAACTACCTTTTACGTTCTAGCCAAAGTTAAAAAAAAAGTTCATAACAACTGGAGAAAATGCATGAAAAAAAAATCAAGATATACCCTGTAGTTGATCCTTCAAAAGCAGCAAAGCAAAAAACATTGTATCTCTAAAGGTATGTGGAAGAATTGAAAGTCTCCAGAAAATTCCATGCCTTTCAATGCCCAGGTTCATGGCATAAATAAATCCGTATATGAGTCACAAACTAAAATCCTGAGGAACACCACACAGATTACAGTACTGGACAGGTGAATGTGTAAATTGGCATTTCCCTGTCATTGCTGGGTTGGGCTCAAGATTTTATTAAAAATGAAGGTTCAGCACAATGAGTTGTTTAAAACTGAATAGAGGAGCCTCTGCTATACTGCTCAAACGTCCCAACTGTTTCTCCTTAAGGCAAAAGAAACTATTTTAAATAAATGCTTCCATTTTGAGACATCTACATGGTATTTATAGAAAACTTATGAGTCAATTTGAGTGAGGTATGATGCCAAAATGTGCAAAGGAATGAAAACATTGGTTGTTGTCCTTGTTACCATATGTATAAAAACACTTCACAAAAGTCTCCAATGTTTGTATTGCTAAAACATGGAAGACTGGGTTCAGACATTTTAAAGAAATGCATTTTAAAGAAATGGTTCATTGTGAGGAATGTGACATTGTGAGGAATGTATAATAAGGAATTATCTTTAGCACCTACAGAAAGAAATACATCATTTAAACAAATTTTCTGTTGCAGATCCTGACTGTGGTGATAACAGGCTATATGCAGGCAGTCATCTTCATTGTTAAAACTAAGTTTAATTTATCATATATCAAATTTTATTAACTTGAATACAAATTTCAAAGAAGAAAATTCCATTCTCTCAACAAATACCTAGACAGGTATTTGGAAGCCTGTCTAAAATGCCATCGTTTGGTTCACAGAGTAGCACTGCTTTGTAAAACTCATTTTGCTACTTCAGTAATGAAAGCTTCCTGGATGGAGTCCAAACCCAACTACATTGAGTCCCACTCTAAAGCCAAGTGTGTTCAAAGAATAAGCACCTTACACCTGTCTGGTGTTCCAACCACACAGTCTGGATTGGGTGTCTTCATTTGACACATGTTCAATGGTTAGAAATGCAGAGGTTGTGGCCTATTTTGTGGCTCACCCAGCTCTACAGCAACACAGGATGAGCCAGCAGGCCAAGAAAGAGAAAGAGTAAAAAGTACTAATTCTCTTTTTTCTTCCCTTTCTCCCCATTTCTCACTTCAAAACACCATGACAGCCCTAGATGTAAAGCAAGTAGCTTTTTAAAAAAAACAATATATATTTAAATGAGTAACAGCAGCAGATCAGGTGGTTTTTGGCACCTAAAACAACTTAGTTAAACACAAAGCAGAGCAGAAAAGCAGACTAACAAGCAAGAAATAGAACGTGATAATGGGTCCTAGCAAACCCTGCTTGTTACATCTCAAAGTTACCTGACACAGAGAGAGAAAGCTTGGAAAAAGACACGTAATGTGCTCTGAAGAACTAGGTGTAGGCCAGGGGATCTGCTTGCTACTGTCACTTTCCACTCCACTAACACTCCTAATCAATAAAATTACCTTTTATTACAATTTGCTACATATCTTAAGATCTGTGTTTTCCAAAATGCTATCAAAGCATTGAAGTTTGGGGGTATCCTGTGTGGAGATTCCATGCATGTATGTATGTGCAGGTTTGTGGTTTCCTTTATTTCATATTATATATCTGAAGAGTCAGCAAGTCCATAACCTTAGTATTTACCTTTACTTCTTCTTCTTCTTTTTTTTCTTTTTTTTTTGTTAGAGACGGAGTCTCACTTCATCACCCTTGGTAGAGTGCTGTGGTGTCACAGCTTACAGCAACCTCCAACTCCTGGGCTTAAGCAATTCTTTTGCCTCAGCCTCCCAAGTAGTTGGGGCTACAGGAGACCACCAGAACACCTGGCTATTTTCTGTTGCAGTTGCCACTGCTGTTTTAGCGGGCCAGTCTGGGCTCAAACCCACCACCTTCAGTATGTGGGGCCGGCTCCCTACCCACTGAGCCACAGGCACCGCCCGACTTCTTCCTTTTTTCAACCACATTTCTTTCCTTAGTACCTTGCCTTAAAGTGCAGTGACCTAGATTACTTCCCAAACCAGCCTGTTATATATACATTGGTCAGCCCAAACTATCATGCTGGTTTAAAGAAACATATAAAGCGTCCTTCAGGCAAAATAAGTGTCTTGGACTTAGTATTCCCTATTTAATGATATGCCTAAAATATAGTCACCTTGCATGACTCATGCAGTGAAAGTTGAAGCAGGTAACATTTATTCTAAATTCATAGCTATTGCTCTGCTAGGAAAGTAGGACATTTAAGCAGGTGAGTGTGTGTGTGTGTGTGTGTGTGTTCTCTAACAATAGTTGTGAGATATTGGATGTTTTTTGTGAAGATACTAAATTTACTTTATATCCAGGACTTTCAAGTTATTGCAATTTATTTTTAAAAGCATATATTGTGCAAATCATTTTTCTTGTTCTTCTCCAGTTAAATTTTACAATAAAACAACTCCAAAATACCATTTAACACTTCTTGTTTAAGTACTCTGAAGCTAATTAAAAACTTTGGGGTGGATAAATAACTTTGCCCTTAGATTCACAACCCTATTATCTGCTTATTTTTACACCAACATGACTGGATAGCAGTGCTTTGGAATTCCTATCAGGAACTCTGGATCAAACTACTCACACTTGTTGACAGTTTAAAGAATAGGGAATAATCAGTAAATTATGTCATAACTTGCAAAGACTGGGAAGAAAAGTTAATCTAATATTTATCTCTGAAATACTAAGAAGTGCTTTATATGAAGTTCACTGATAACATCTTAGTTTTCTGCCAAGTTTCTTAGTTTGAAAGCAGTTAATTGGCCTCTTCTTAGGTATAAGATAAACATATTAGATAGTAGTCAATCTGTTCTTTTAGGTTGTAAAAGTTAAGAGGATTTTAGTCCTTTTTTTATTTTAATTACCCAATTAACTTCTTAGTTATACTGCTATCTTGGCATCAAAAACCTGCAAATGATTTTCGACTTCATGTTAATAGCAGAAGGAGAATGGAACTCACTAAGTACAAGGCTGAAAGAGAATGGCCAGGCATAAGTTTGAGCCTAGTTTAACAGGTAAAAACTTTTAGGTGAGATATATAGTGTGACACATTAATGTCCTATTTTTTAAAAATCTACTAAATACTCTAACTCCCAAGTTGGAAGTCCAATCCCTAGCAATCTAAAACTAAAATATCCTATTAGATGTTGTTAGACACACTTTGACTTAACCTATTAATTCACACCCAGGTACTCTTAGCATTTGTAAGCTGCAAAATAAATTGCTCTAAGAATAGTCATTTGATTAACACATTCCAAAACGCCTTAAAAGGAAGGGAAAAACTATTCCACAGAGATGAAAGTGGGTGGGGTGGGGGAGAGGTAATAAAAAGAACTTGAATCATGTATAGGGAGAAATTAAGAGTTTCCAGCAAAATTATTTACCAAAAACAAACCAAAAGAACCCCACAAAGCCCTGTAAAGAAACTTAACGTTCCTTGCTGAATTATTCCCTACTCTCCAAGACTATGGGCCCACTGGCTTCAAGGTCCCCAGACAAATAAATGGTAGTATCTAAAAAAAATGATTTTACAGTATTTTTTCTCAGGATGGAGTTAAGTCTTTTCATAGAAGGAAACAAGAACGCTTCAAAACCCACTTTTTTTTTTTTTTTTCCAGTTTTGGCTGGGACCGGTTGGAATCCACCACCCCCGGTATATGAGGCCTGGGCCCCTACTCCTTGAGCCACAGGCGCCACCCCCAAACCCACTATTCTACTGTGTGAGGCGGTAACCCCTCCTCACGCAGGAGGCTTGGCTTGTCCCACTTTAGGGAAGTCTCGCAAAAAGGGGCTCAGATTAGGTTGTAAATTAACATTGCAGATATGGGTTAGTTTTGTATGAACAAAGCGTCAGCAAATGTTAGATTTGCTGCCAGGGTTGGGGCACACCTCACAGCTGAATTAGAAACGCGGATGGTAAGGTGACAGCCCCCTTGCCCCTTAGGTAATGCTCAGGCTGACGGTATCCTTTCAGAGCTGCTAAGCGCTGAGGAGTTAGGAGAGAGAAGGGTAAAAGGACAGGCGAAGGGGGGGGAACTGAGAGTGAGTGGCCAGGGTGGAGAAGCTAGAACTTGGGGCTGGGGACTCCAGAACAGGGCCCAGAGCCCACTGCAGCACGAGCCCGCCGCGCAGCCAGAGGCTGCTCTGCTCCCAGAGCCTCAAACTGACACCTCAAAGTCCCAGCTGGAGGCCACATTTTCCGCCTGAGCACGCGAGCTTCTGCCCTTTTGGATGGTCTAACAACTCGCAGTCTCCCTTCTGCTGCAGGAGTGACGGCCACAAAGGGTGCTCAGCCTCCACACCCGCCACCTCCATCCCCGCCCACCCACACCTCCTCGCGTGCCTCCCGCGTGGCTCGCGGGCGGCAGCCCCTCGGAGCGCGCCACCCTGGCTCGGCTGCATTGGCAAGGTTCGGAGGCTGGGAGGCAGCAGCCACTTGCTGCCCAGCGGCCGCCGGGGCTCTGGGTGCCAGCGCGGCCCCGGCTGAGCCCGGAGTGTCAGGGCGGCCGCGGAGAGCCGTGATCTACGGCACCGCAGTGCCAGCGTCAGGAGCCTCCAGCGCCCAGGCTGCCACTGCAGGACGGCCGAACCCCCCGCCCCCTCCTTCAAACGCAGCCCCAGACACAAACACTCGGCCCCCGGTCCCTCGCGACCCTGAACCGAGCCAGGGGACGCCTCACACCCCCAGCTGCCAGCGAGCGCGGTTCCGGGAAAGGCAGCGCCCAATCTCCTCGCTGGCGCCCGCGCTGCCGCCACCACGCAGCCCTCCGGCCTTGTCCCCTGGGTCGCTCGCCCACAGCTCCGCGGCCGCCTCTAGGCTCCTGGGACTGAGACGCGAGGAAGTGAAGCCCTGGGATCCGACTCCCCAAATCACCTACATTTGCATTTCTTATGTAATATACTGCAAGTTTCCCTGTTGGAGCCCTTTGGAACCGGGGCGGATGATCACCAGGAGGCTTCAAGCCGGGACCTAACGGCCTGGCTCACACCCTGCTGGGACCCCGAGGACAGGGTTTTAACTCTGCTTTTCAAAGGGCGCGGGAGGGGAGGGGGGTTAAACCACGCATATTGGAGGGGCTGGGCTTGTCTGAGTCTGGGGTTCGCTCCAGGCATAAGCCCTGCTCAAGTATACCCAGTGGCAGGATGTGTCAGAGGCAGGCAGGGGGATGAGTTAATACTGGGGCAGCCGGAGCTAGACGCGAGAGGGAGGCGGGGGCTGACGGAGGAGCGGGCCGCGAAGGAGGGGGCCGCTTTTACTTTGGTAAAGGTGATCGCGGTGGCAAATATTGTGCAAGCTAATCAGAAAGTCTAGAGCAGGTTCTTGGCACCAAGCTATGTCCCCGAACCTGCAGCAGAAGTAAGGAGAGCTCGCGGCTCTTTTTCCTGGCAACTACCGAAGCTTCAGCTGCCTCGGGCACAACCTTAAGCCATAGCCCTACGATATTCCACCAAACCTAGGCCACCCAATACATTTTTTTAAGAAAAGTTTCCTCCTCCCTCCTAGCAATGGATTGTGTCTCTGCCAAGAGATGCTGATAATGGTTTTGGGGTGCTCAGCCACTGATCCAGCTGTTACTTGTTTATTCATGCAACACCTCTATATGCAACACTGTCCTGGTTCCTGGTATGTTTCCCCTGCCTCCTGCATAGCAGAACTGCAGATCTAGCTCCATGAGCAACAGACAGGTTATTACGAGGAAAAACATAACATGAGGCATGTTTTGCTTACCAGTTGGGTTCTTGTTTTTCTTAAGACTCTTGCCACAAAGACACTGCAGCATATGCGTTCCTTTGCTGAAAATGTTCCAAAGAAACCACATTGATTTGGGCGAAAAGCAATCCAGCAGCTTAGACACCCTGAGAAAGAAGAGATCCTTGTGGTTGCATAATAATAATTTGAAATCAGTTCTCCTGAAGAGGGGCACCGGTTTTACCATAGGAAAAACGATAATATTCCGGATCTTCTCCCAGTTCTTTCCCCTCACGTGGTATATTTCTTTGAGACTTCTCAGCGATTGTTTTTTTTCGGCCAGGGTGAATGATTTATCCCCTCTTGGTCACCATCGGATTATTACCAAAAGGTTGGGGGAAAAATCCTTTTTCAGCATGAAGCCAAACAAAAAAGCAAAGAAATCCCAACTGAGACCAAAACTAATCAGGGAGAGCAGTAATGCACAAAAGATCCCCAAAGAGAAAACCATAGCCTTTTACTTGATCGCTATGAAGATGGGTGGATCTGCAGGAGGCGAAGCAGGATTCATCTTACTGAGAGAAGACTGCCATTGTGTAGCCCCTAGGAGAGAAGGGAAAAAAAAAAAAAAAA
>NW_003852429.1:11357102-11390074 GCF_000181295.1 Otolemur garnettii
AAAAAAAAAAACCACCACCACACACACTCACACACCAATACCACCTCCTCCGAGATTCAGTCTGACAGCCGAAGACAGAGCCTCCCTTCTCCCCGTGTCGATTTTTTTTATAATCAATCGCCAGCGCTCAGTGGGATCGGATTGAACCTGCAGTTCTCAAAGACCACGAAGAAAAGATGCAAATCTAGGCGCCCCCTCCCCGTGTCAGTCTCGTAGTAGGCAGAGAGCGCCACAAATCCTCTTCCTCCTTCCTCTCACTCTTCCAGCTCGCAACAACCGTGAGCATGAGGAAAATCTCCCCTCCGGATTCCTCGCCCAGCCTCGGATGTGAGTTACAGGCATTAGAGGGAGGAGGAGGAGTTGAAGTTTGCATTGAAAAGACTGGCTTTCCATGACGTAGCCACGTGCTTTCAGACCCGTCACCAGTGAGATGCTCCAACCAGCCCGGGGAGGGCAGTGTCACTGCAGTGTCTGCTGGGGAGGCTCCCACCCGCCGCCGGCGCCCAGCCCGCGCCGCGAGACCCTCTCCCCTCCCCGAGCACGAGTGGGCCTGCCGCCGGCTCTTGGAGCCAAGCTACCAGCCTGCTGTTAAAAGTGAATTTGGAAAAGAAAATTAACAATTATAATGAGTAAACCTTACAAAATACATGCTGGGAGGTGGGGGGCGGGGGGAGGTGGGGGGGTGGAGGATGAAGAGAAATAGGAGTTGATACCTTGCCACACAGCCAAAATTAGTCCCATCTTTACATTTTTAAATGCAGCATGTAAAACATCTAAAACACTGAGGGAAACTCAAGTTCCTTTAATTCTTATTATTTGAGACCTACTGAAGGTGCTGTTTGAAAAATACAAACCAGGTATGTGACAAATGTACATTACCAGAAACAGCCTGTTAAGAGGGAGCCACTGAAATCTAGATGGCAAACTGGATTTTCATGGGGAGGGTCATTTGTACGTGAGGAAATTTACGCCTTTTCTAGACAGACCACACATTATCTTGAAATGAATTTTTGTTTAGGAAGTACCCTGTTTCAATCATGTCTGATGATGTGCTTGTCTCTGCATCCATTAATTGAACTAACATGAAGTTCACACTCATTTACTTCACTTCCATGCATGTCACCTGGACCTTCTACCCTAACAAAACAGGCACATTTTCTACTTTATTAAGATGTAACCCAGCTTCCTACTGCCCCCCAAGATTAAATGACTTAAGGCAGAGTTGTTAATTTATTTTATTGGGGGGAAAAATACAATGTATGAAGTAGCACAAACTATTACAAAGAGTAATACAACAAACTCCGGGGTGCTCACTACTCAAAATTAATGGGGAAAATACAATGTACAAAGTGTACAAACTATTACAAAGAATAATACGACAAACTCCAGTGTGCTCACTATTCAAAATTAGTAAAAATGAGCATCTCATCATAGTTGTGAGCTAAGAATTGAGAGAAATAAAATTGACCACTCTTGCTCTCTTTAGGTAAATGAATTAAAATTGTGCCAGCTGACTTCCATTTTTGTAGGCAAATTAATATAAAAATTGTAACTCTAATTCAAAAATACTTTAGAAGTGCCATGTTAAACTTCAAAAAAAAATTAAAACAACTCTACTACATGATATATCAAACTATAAATAACAAATGTAGATTTATATCATTAAGGATTAATGGAAGGAGACTGGTTTTAAAGAAACCTAACTCCTTGGTTATCAGTTGTCAAAAAATGAAGATGTAATAAACAGCTTCCCCATCCCCAGAGTTTTGTAGTTAAGAGTCATTTCAAGAAACTAAAATTTGCATCCACTATCCTGAGCTTTCGGGAAACATCAATTTTATGTAAGATAGAAGAAGAATTTAAAAGAAGCAAATTCTATTAAAATTAAGAAATTGGAAAGCTAAATAATGATGGCCTTGATGTGTCAAAAAAAAATCATGTCACACAATTTTACAAATTACTAAGATTACTGCAATCTTAAAAAGTCTGGGAAATAAAAAAAAGAGAGAATACTAAAAGTACACGAATTTAAAACCAAATGACTGACTAAGAAGCAAACTGCAAAAAAGTAAGAGTAGAATTCTGTTTTTGAAAGAGGAAAAATGGGATAACGTTGCCAAATAATTAGGAAATAATTTTTGATATCAATCAGAGGCAGATACCATATGCTGTTTCTATAACCTTCTGGTGTCCTCTGGGGGTTCAGACTATCCCAATATATTACCACTGGGCAAATACCAGAGAAACAGTTGAATAAAAAATATTCTCCATTAAGGTCTGCTAAACTCACCAGGCTCTAAGTTCTGTAAAAGCTTGCTGAGCTCCCTGGGGTATTTTACAAATAGAGTAAAATTAGAGGAGTTGTTCTGTAATTTCTGGATCTTTTTATATGCTAAATTTGTATAAAGACAGTATTTCTCAAACCAGCTCTTATTAAATTCTCAAATTCAACGTTCTTCTCTATAAGAGAAGTGAATTTGTTCCCTATTAAAATAGAGAATAACTGCCAGGAAGCTGTGATTTCCCTTGCTTTGTATTGGTGGAAAACTTCTTACTTCTTTGTCCTGTGACCTAAGGAACACATAAAAAGTGGCTACTATCTATTGAGACTCTATTATGCCAAGTGCTGTGTTAGTTGCTTCTCAGACTTTTTACCCTTTTTTACAATGTATGATATTTTGATATTTCTTTGTTTATTTTCCATATTTACTGACATGTTATTCCCTTATGTTACATAGGTAATTATTCCCTTGTTAAACAAACTCCCCCCAAGAGCAATTAATTTTGTTTGAAAAAGACGATTAATACCAATTCAAGTTACTTTTGGTCCAAAGGACCCACAATTTTTGATGAGTTCTGAATGCCCCATTCAATCACTCAACCAATATTTATTAAGCATCTACTCTGTGAAAGTAACCATGCTAGATTCCATGTTGAATACTAAGTCATGAAATTAAACCAGGCTTCCGGCAACACAACAAAGGCCAAGGGTGGGCCGAGAATTAACCCAGGTTTAGGCACCTCCAGATCCAAGATGAGCTAAAGATGTTTCCTATGTTGACCTGAGTTCCAGACCATTATTTAACTTTTGTTTTGGAAAATATCAAAGTATTTGCTTATTCATTGCCATGCTCCATTCAAATTAATATTAGATAACAAAAACGAAAATTATTTAAAAGGAAATCATGTTGAAAATGCATGTAAGTAAAAAATAAGATAATAAGTACCCCACTGAAACTGTAAGAATTGACAGTACAATCTAGAATGCATAGGTTAAAAAAAATTGTAGGACTATCTTTTCATAAGACTAAGGTAAAATAAATCCAGTGCTCATAATTAAATTCATTTAAAAATTAAACTTGTCTTCAGCATCTCCTGGTAAGAAAACTTAAAAGTTTGTGTAATGGCCAATGAAACTTTTTTCATGACAAAAATGACAGAGATTTTTCTTTTTATATAACACATGTGAACATTCATGAGATTAGTCACCTAAAATCTGTGAAAATGTCTTAGCATGCTTTTTCTGTTTGTTCTCAATTGTTGTTCTTCTAGTTCACTCCTCCTTTTATTAATAAAACTCCACCACAGTTTTGGAAGGGCATGTGGCTACTGTGGTAGAGAATATCATTCCCAGCACCATTCTAGTTCAATACAGTATGTGGCTAGATTCCTCCCAATGAGATGTGAACAGAAGTGACAGGTTCGACTTCCTCGACACATTCTTCAAAGGAAATTTCTGGCTTCCTCTTGACTTTTCCATGCTCCCTAAACTGAAAAGTACCGACTGAACTGAAAAGGACCAACCTGAGCAGCTTTGCCAGCACAGACAGGAAAACATACCCAGAATGGTGAAGTATCAAGAAGAAACCTGGGAACTTGGACAAAGCCATCAACCTATACCAACTGCCTACCCACCCCTGCATCGTCAGACAGAAAGAAACTTTTATCTGCGTGAGCCTGTCTCAGTACATTCCCACTGGGATAACAAAATACCATGAACTGGGCATCTTATTAACAACAGAAATGTTTTTTCTACAGTTCTGGAAGCTGGGAAGTGCTTCCAGATCAAGGTGTCCACAGTGTCTGATGGGCTTGCTTCTTCAGAGAGGCTGCCTTCTAGCTGTGACCCAAAGTGAGTTCCCGTGGGTCTCTTTCATAAGGTCAATCACCCCATTCATGAGAACTGTCCCCTCCTGGCCCAATCATTTCCCAAAGGGCGCAGCTCCTCTCCATACTAATACAATGGGCATGTGGTTTCAACATAAGGATTTTGAGGGGACACAAACATTCAGACCACAATATTTTGGGGTGAATTTGTTCCAGCAGCTTATCCTCTCTACTATCTTACGGACTGGCCTTGTATTAATAGCCCTACATGTGTATTATTTATTCATTTTAAAAGAACAATGAACGTAAGTGCATAACATAAACCTTAGGCTCTATCCAGTGTCCCACCCTTCTTTCCCACTCTGCTATTCACTATAGCAGCTATTTTTCTCTCACTTGCCTCTCGCAAACCACACTTGCTTATTATCTTCAGCCCCGGTGCAAACATCAGAACTTATGTCCCCTGTCTCCTTCTCTGCCCTGCTCCCTGCCCATCAAATGTGACCTATGGCAGTTTAGAGCTCTTGACAATGGCCATAAAGCTTTGATCACTGACAAAAGTAGAAGAACAGAGAGGAAAGTGATTGAAAGAGTTGGTTGTAAAGGGAACAGAAATAGAAAAAGAAGACCAACATGTATGTGAGGACCTCACTGTCTATATTTACCTTCTAAATCTCTTTTAAAAAGATGACCCCTTATGTAGTTTGTACACATTTCTTCTCCATAGTTGGTGTTAACAAATCTCTTCATCTTTTAAAGAATAATTCTAAATTTCACATTCCTGCACTGGTCCTTAGTACCCCATTCTTCCCCTTCCCACGTTCCTACATTGACCTGTGGCATAGAAAACCTCTGCCCTCTCTCCTGGAGGGAACAGTCTGAGCAGATGACTTCAATCCTTCTCTCTTCTCCTTCCCAACTGCTCAATAAAGGAGGCATCATGTCAGCAGCCCAGCCCCTTTCTTTCTCTTTTTCTTTGTGATCTGTCTGCCTGCAAGAGGTTTTCAGATTCCTCTGCTTCACCTCCTCCATACAAGAGGCATTGACTCAGGCTCAGAGCCCATGGCGACCCATCCAGAAGCTGGTCTGGAGACCAGTCTCTCTCTCTGAACTCCACAGACATTATCAGTGCCCACAAGTGTCCTTTTTCTCCTACCATATACGTGTGCCCTCATCCACCTTCGGCTGTCAGTGTCTCCATCTCTAAGCTGGAGGGATTTTTATTCAAACCACACAAGGCCTCTCTTTCTAGGCACTGACAGAAAGGAGTAGAAATTAACACTCCCTGGGAGAACTTCTCCATCACCACTACTAAATACTCCAGCCCCACTGCCCTTTGTAAGGGATAATGATGAAGTGCGTGTTTTACTGTTTACAGGGTCTCCTCATGGGATAAAGACAGTTTCCCATTGGGCTAGTTGGCTTATTACCACATTACTGGGTTTCCCCCTTCCCTATATCCAATCTCCACTCACCTGCTGTACTTTCTCCCAAATAAACTACTTACACTAGAATCTTTGTCCTCTGGAAAAAACCAAGGCAAGACAAGGTTGAAAAAAAGAAGGCAGAAGTTCTGGGTAAATGTGCCCACTCTACAGATCCAGACTCTTCCTGGGATAGTCATTGCAATCTCCAGATGTGGGGGAGTATCTGGGAACACTTATTCTGGTCCACAGATCAAATTTTCACCTCCCAAACCCCTTTAACAATATAACTAATATTTTTATTTCCATCTTTCTAAGCTAGGTGGCCATTTTCTTAATTGAATCTGAACTTAGAAGAGGGAAAAGGCAGAATTATTCTCTTAAGACCCTCAAATACTGAACAACAATATGAGAAAAAGTTCCTCTCTTTGTTCCTATTATGTTCAGAAAATATAATAATAAAACAGAGAAGAAACTGCCAAGAGATGTAGAAAACATAATAATAAAACAGAGGCGAGCCTGCCAAGAGTTACAGGTAAAAGCAGGTGAATTCTCTTGAGTCCTCAGGAATACGAGCTTCTTTCTCTACACAACAATCCATGAGGAGGCTTCATTTCTCATTGTAATGAGCTTTATTTCAACTCATATAGGTATGACTAACAAAAGCCCCAATTCCCTATTGAGCCCCAGAAACAGTTCAGAGGACCCCTCTTTCATCCTCTACGGTAGGTGGAAGGATCCTTTCGCAAGAAGGATTGTCTCTAAGCAATCTGAGGACCTGTGTAGCAAGGCCCTTTGTATCAATGTCTCTAGAGTTTTGTAGCCCATGTCTCCTGTTAAACACATACTAAACCTACTTTAATGTGATTTAAATTTCAAGATGAATTTAATATCAATAAAACCAAATCAAAACAATAGTAAATTTTATAAACTACATCAAACTACACTCTACTTTCTCCTCACTAACCCAACGTTTTGTTATACCTTATTCTAGAAAAGTATCTCCTAAGTAGAAAATCATTATTGTCTATGATTCAAAGTATTCTAAGGGGAACTACATTGTATGTCCATAGAATCCAGTTTCTTAATTTCTATAGCTATTTAATAGGATAACTGTGGATATATCATTTAAATTTATAGGAGAAATTTTTCCACTCAACTTTTTCCAAGATGGATATATTCTAAACTTCACAAAATTATTTACCCTGAAAAATAGTTTATAAAATTTGGAAAACTGGGTAATAAGAATAATTGTATTACTAAAGTATTCTTATCCTAAAGAGAAGAGGAGCACCCCTCTGTATGATGAATTGTCTGTGGTCAACTCAGCATCAAAATCCTGATCCAAGCTCACCTGAAGAAGCCAGAAATCAATTTCCCAGCATGCCCTTTCTGTGTGGTTGCAGAACAGCTCTCCCCAAAGAGAAGCTCTCAAAGGAGCTTCGGATAGCAGAAGAGAACATTCCTTTTTGAAGTCAGTCGCCGGCCAGTGTGAAATTCACGGTCAGTTCTTGGCATCCTTGGGAACGGTTGCTTTGCTGTTGCAGGCAGAAATCCCAGCCGCTTCCCAACAACTCTTCAGAGCAGCCACTTGAGGCTGAGATCATGGATGAGCTTCCCTGACTTGCACTCCCTGGCTTTCCCTCTGTTCTAAGTCTCTAACTCCTCTACTCAAACACGTTGAAACCAGGAAATATCAAGCCACTAAAGTATTTCTGACTAATACCCCATCCAGATGGCAGTAATATTAAACCAAATCAATGTTCAAAAACAACCTTTTAAACATTTTCCACATCTTCATAGACAGCAGGTTAGTGTTTTCTCTGCCTAGTTTCTAAGCCATCACAGGTACTTTGTACCTTGTTTTTGTTTTCAATTTATTTCAGGTTAATTCGAGGGTACAAACAACCAGGTCAAAATGTTTGATTTTGTTAGGTAGAGTTCACCTTGTGGTAATGTCCCATACACAAAAGGTGTGCCAACCCCCTGCCCGCCCCATGCCCATCCAGTGAGAGCACCCCAACCCTCTCCCCCCAACTTGAATTGAAATGAGTTTTTCTCGTATTTGGGCAGGTACTGGGTCATCTCCTGGCTTCATGTTAGTATCGAGTACACTGAATATTTGCTTTTCCATTCTTATGATACTCTACTAAGAAGAACATGTTTCAACTTCACCCAGGATATTACAAAAGATGCAAAGTCATCTTTTTTTAATAGTACCTTATTGATAAAGAATTTGCTTTGAGTCTGTGATGATTTACTTGATACCCAAACACCAGGTATGACAATGACAGCTGCGTGTGTATTTTATCACACACTGTTAAACATGTAAACAGAGATTTTTTTTTTCCTATAAGTACCTGAGCATGGGCTTCTAATAGACCATGTTTTGGAGAGAATCAAATTGAACCTATTAAACTTTCCACTTTGAATTTAATGCAAATGACTTAATCGGATTTATGTACTCCTCAAAAAAGAGGTTTACAAAACCAAATTCAACTATCACATAATAGATGAAATTATTTGACTTGTAAACTGACTGTCCTGTCATAAAGTCAAGCACATCATTCATAAAGTAATTTATTGAAATAAATATAAAAACTGCAATTCAAAAAATGTGTCATGCTGTGACATTGTGACGCAATGGTAGCACATCTGACTCTGAAAAATGTGTCATATATTTTAATATTTAGGTTACAACTTAAATGAAGAAAAATACCAACTCAGAGAAAATTTATATTCAAAAGAAAAAAGCCACAAGTCTGTCGAACCACAGTTTTCCAGAGGCCAAAATTTAAGGTTAATTTACTTGCTTAGCACAGCAGCCTACTAATCTCAGATGCATACATGTCTAATCATTCGTGTCTTGAATATTAAATTTCCACATAAATTAAATTCTGAAGGTTTCATTATGAGAAAAAAGTCTCATTTCATGTCAATAGCATCCTCATGAGCATTTACAATATTGTCGAGTTAAGCACCCGTCATTGAATTGCTGTCTATGAAGGTGTGAAAGATATTGAAAATGCTGTTTTTGAACATTGATTTGGTTTAATGTATTGTTGGCATCTGGACAAAAATGCACTTTTGCTTTATTACTGGCCTAAATGAAATAAATAATAGAGTGTACACACATATGGATGATGGCTCAGGATAACTACTACTTAGCATTGACTTAGTTTAGTTTTTTCATATAAATATGACAGTAAACAATTACAATAAGCAATTCATCAACCATACTCAGAATAATATTTTTGGCTATATTTAAGGGATTTAGAATTTGGATACAATTAGAATAATCACTACATAGTTCTCTCCTACACATTAGAATGTGTTTTCTGTTGTTTTCACTTTACCTCTTAAAATGAGCACATGCTTTCTAGAGGCATTTCTACATTTTTAAATGTATCTGTTTTAAAGGTCCATCAGTAAATTTAGTCTGATCTTATTTCATGAAGGGCATATTTTAAAGTAAGGTTTTCAAATATGTTCAGGTAACGAAAGACTGGAGGTCAAGGCAGAGCCACATGGAACAGTGTTACAACAAACTGTAAGCGACTGAACATACTTTTGAGATAAAACTCAGGCCATCTTTATCAGATTACAATATGAACGTTGGCAGCAGGCACCAAAATATCAAGTCAAATTTAGGAGAAAAAATAAAATTGAACTTTAAAAAATCAGCATTTGGGGGACAGCGTCAGTGGCTCAGTGGGTAGGGCACAAGCCCCGTATACCTACGGTGGTGGGTTTGAACCCGGGCCTGGCCAAATCGCAACAACAACAAAAAATAGCCAGGTGTTGTGGCGGGCACCCGTAATCCCAGCTATTCAGGAGGCTGAGGCAAGAGAATCGCTTAAGCCCAGGAGTTGGAGGTTTCTCTGAGCTGTGACGCCACGGCACCGTATTAAGAGCGATAAAGTAAGACTGTCTCTAAAAAAATAAATAAATAAAATATCAGTATTTTTTTTCCATTTTATTTCCCGCAGTATAGGGAAAGAACACTATTTGCAGCAAAATACTTTAGTTTAAATCTTGAATACCAAAACTTCAAAGGCAGCAGCTGCCCAAGGGGGTGTGAGTCAGAGCTAAACCAGCAGCCTGCCTCCACTTGCCAGATGATGCCCCAGCGAGCAGCAAAAGCCTACGCTGGGAGGAGCATCTTTTTCTAATTGGTTCATGCCAAAGTCACTGCCATTTTCTAATTGGTCCTCCCGACAGAGTGCCTTTTTCTAATTGGTCAGCCCAGAAGGTATGCTTTTTCTGGCCTTTTTTCTAATTGATCCATCCAGAGAAGCCTTCAGGTCCCGGAATTTGCACAGAGCACTGAATGTTTGTCTTTCCTGCCTATGTGCGAGCTCCCGTGGGCCAAGGAGCTCTGCCAGGCATGCCCATGAGAGCCAGGAGACCCATCTTCAGAGAAGGCTTTAGACATGTAAACTGGATCAAGGAGACAGACTCAGAACCAATAGTGATTTTTTAAATATGGTGTGAAGTTTAAAACTGATCATTGTGGCCCACTTTCCATGGATTCCTGGCTGAATATGGGGGGGTGCAATGAGAGAGACACCAGAGTACTTTTATGTTTTTAACTCCATTTTCACTAAAACAAAAGCCAGTAAGAAGTCAGTTCCACTCATGAGGGCTTAGCCAGTGGGAATGTATTGAATAGACCGTCCAGCATAGGCAGCGAGGAGGACACCAACACGTGCTGCTGAGGTCCGGACAGCAGAGCCACTGCTCTGTCCCAGAGGGAAAGAGAGGCCATAAGACGCCTGGAGGAAGGGAGAGCCAGAATAGCAGGTGAGGTTGACATTATGAGCCCCGAGGGTCAAGTGAGAGGCCAGGACTGAAGAAGAGGAGCAGAGAGGATGTGAGAAAGAAATGCCCCGATTCATCCTTCTCGCCTCCGTTCTCCAGCTGCTACCTATTACTGGGAGACAGGGGACACAGAGCTCAGATGACGCAGTCTTTGGGCTCTCTGAGGGCAAAGAACAGAAAAGGGTGGATAATGGATCTGTAGTGCTAACAGAGAAGAAATTACAGGGTGGGATAGTCAGGATACCACAGGCTGCGATGATGGTGGATTTGGTGAGATAGGTACCCTTATAAACTGCTTTTTACAAACAAGAAAATTGTGCCACAGAAAAGCAAAAGCTAAGTCACTTGCCCAAGGTGTCACTTGGGCAGGAAGTACACCTGTTGTGGTATTGCCCTTTGTGACAGAGCAAAACCCCACCTTAATCAATCACTAAGATATACAACTCATAGGAAGCTTTAAGAAGCTTGAAATTTTCCAAATTTTGAATCAATTAACCATGGGTACTATAGGAAACATCTTGTATTCTCCAGGAAGTTTTATGGTAGCTTAATTGGTGATCTTTAAGTTTTTCTAAAACATCTCCTTAAGTATTGTCCTTGTAATTTTCTAACAAAACGTACATAACTGAAATAATAATGTCTTTGCCATCTTTTTATCAAAAAACAGTTTTCCCATGTGTGCACCCACACGTGCATGCAAAAGTCTAAGCTCTTTTTATTCTGGTAACATTAGAAGTTTAGATCCTATTAAAAATTATTTTAAATTCTTTTGACACTTAATTCTGATTTCAAGTGATTTACCACTTTCCTCATAATACAAGAAATTTATAACAGTTGAAATCTATTTAACTTTTATCCTTTGTACTTACACTGCCAGATAGTTTATCTTTATATATGGTTTAAACTTAAGATTGTAACTGTAATCAATATTTATTTACATTTACCTTTGGGTAAGTTTTGTTCTTTACAACGCTGTTCTCTCAGATTTTCTTTGTCTAGAAAATGTCTTTATATCACATCCATTTTTGAAAAATATTTTGGCTATCTATAGAACTCTACCTTGAGGCTTTATTTTTCAACAGTTGAAATATGATGATACTATTGTCCTAATTTCCCTAGGGTTTTTTTTTTTTTTTTTTGACAAGTCAGCAATATTCTTATTGCTGTTCCCTGGACGATGATGTGCCTTGTTTTCTGTGACTGCTTTTGCATTTTTATCATTATGTTTTATTTTTGGCAGTTTTAATATGTGATTTCCTTTGCATTTATTTGACTTAGGTTTTTTGAACCTGTATGTTATTTCCATATTGCTATTAATTCCATCTATGGAAATTTTAATTTTAGTTATGTTATGCTTCAGTCATAGAATTTCAATTTTACTCTTTTTTTATAGGCTCCAGGTCACTGTGGAAATTTTTTTTATCCCCTCTCTGGCTCAGTGCCTGTAGCTCAGGCGGCTAGGGCGCCAGCCACATACACTGAAGCTGGCAGGTTCAAATCCAGCCCCGGCCAAAAAATAGCTGAACATTGTGGTGAGTGCCTATAGTCTCAGCTACTTGAGAGGCTGAGGCAAGAGAATCACTTGGGCCCAGGAGTTTGAGTTTCCTGTGGCACGCCACAGCACTCTACCCAGGGCTACGGCTTGAGACACTGTCTCAGAAAAAAAAAAAGAAAAAAAATTTTTTATCCCCTTTGTAGTAGTACCAGAAACATCATTTATCTATGAATAAGGCTAATAATAAAAGGTGTGCAGAACTTCTACATACAATCCTATTTTAAAAACTGAAGATCCAAAAGGGAGGAGCTACAGTTCACTCAGATATTTCCTATCTCATGGTGAAGATGATGATGGAATAATAGTAGCTGAATCTCATTTACTAAGTACTAAGCACAGTGCCAAGTAATTTACGTGCATTATTCAATAAAATTTAAACAACATTAAAAGCACTATTATTTTTCTCCCTGATAAATAACTCAAGTATAGAGAGGTACATGACATGATATGTCTCACTAGAGCAGAGACTCTACCCAGGGCTAAATCCCAAAGGTGGTGCACGTTACGACTGCTCTGAAAATAAATAAACATTTGGCTTTCAAAGGATTTGTCCGCACATTAAAGTGTTAAGGTGTCAACAAAGCAGCTACTTAAATAAAGTAGCTATTTCTAATTAACTTGCAAAGATGAGCCTCAAAGACAAACTATATTGTTCAGATAATAGACCCAATGATATTGTAAATAAACTATTTGTGTTTCCTTAAAAACTGACTGCTCATCAATAAAAAAAAAAAAATATTCTTGGGAAGCATACTCTGAGGTATCACGTCTCCCCGACTCATCATATATCATTTTCTGCACATGAAGAATATTTATGTTAAATATGCAGAAGTTGGTACTAAATGCCTTTTAACCCAAAGCAGAATATAACACTGATCTGTAACTAACTGTATTTGAGGATCAATAGTTCTATTTATTAAAAAAAATGCAAATCTGTATCATATATGCTGCCAATTTTATCTCCAGCATCTAGCCGTCCAATTGATTAGAATTTGGCAAGCCTCTGGGAGTGTTAGAAAATCTGTTTCTGAGCCTCTACAAGATTTCAGTTTTGTCTGCATGGAACCAACTGTATTAGTCTGCTTGGGCTGCCATAGCAAAATATCATAGACCAAGTGGCTTCAACAACAGAAATGTATTTTCTCACAGTTCTGGAGGCTGGGAAGTCCAAGATCGATGTTCCAGCCAAAAATGTCTCCAGTGAGGGTTCTCTTCTGGGCTTATAGATGGCTCACTGTGAGTTCACATGGCCTTTCCTTGGTGCATGGGTGTGGGGAGGGAGCTCACTCTCTGACATTCCTTCTAATCAGAGCACTAATCTCATCACCAGGACCCCCATCTCATAACCTCATCTAATCCTAAATATGTCCTAAAGGCTCCAGCTTCAAATACCTTGATTTGGGGAATTAGGGCTTCAACATATGAATTTGAGAAAAACAGACATTCAGTCCATAATACTAACCAATGAAAAAAATTCAGATTATCTTTATTAATTTGGTTTCTCCCTCTAACATAACATCTGTGAGTACACACTTAACACACGATTTGAATTTAATTTTTCCTAAGCTGACCATTTTTTGTTGTCACCTTTAAAAAAAACAAACAAAAACACTAAAAGACGTGGTGCTTCCTGTAGTAAGGGCTTGTGCAAATGTCTCCTTTAAAAAACTGGCCTTGGAGGGTGGCGCCTGTGGCTCAAAGGAGTAGAGCACTGGCCCCATATGCCAGAGGTAGCAGGTTCAAACCAAGCCCCAGCCAAAAACTGCAAAAAAAAAAATAAACACTGGCTTTGGGGAGATGTGGTCCAGGTTTGTACCACTTTCACAAAATAGGGCTGAGTAAAATCCTGCATGGTTTGGCCTTTAAATAGTTTTTGTAAGGTCAACAAACTATTTCTTCTGCCTCTTCTTCATGTCCTCCATCCACAACAGCATTTTAGAAAGTAGGAAGGTTAACTAGCAAGTTGTCAGCAAAATGCTTCATCAACTCTTGACACTCACCAATGTTGTCTCTAATTTGTGGAGGGGAAATGGAAAAGTGTATTTTTATTTTAAGGTATTCTTCACAACAATTTATATAGTTTTATCTTGCTGTCTGATGACTGTATTTATTATTATTATTCTCACTTAAATGTGTTGTACTCAGAGAATATGGTCTGTTGAGACCTCTATTAGGGCTTGGTACGTGGTTGAATTTTTTAAATAAACTTTTTATTAAAGTATAACAAGCATACAGAAAAAGTCACATATTATAATGCAAATTGCAGTGAACAATGAGTCAAGACATGGAACATTCATTCAACAATCTCCTCCTTACCCTCCTCTGATCACTCCTTCCCTCAAAGATAACTGCTATTCCGACTTCCACCACTTCTTTAGTAGTTTTGCCTTTTTCTAAAGTCAGTACAGGTGGTCTAACTCAGTTTATCCTCTTTTACTGGCTGCTTTCACTCAGCATTGTTTATGGGTACATGGTTGCATGAATCAGTTTCTGTATATAAAGATTTTCTACATATAAGATCATGTAGTTTGTAAACAAGGACAAATTAACTTCTCTTTTTCTTATTTGGATGCCTTTTGTTTCTTTTTCTTGCCTAATTGCTCTAGCTAGGACTTCCAGTACTATATTGAATCTCTTTTCTTACTATTTGCTCAGAAGCTTTATATTGAATTTTTATTATTTCGTAGTTTTCTTTCTTAAAAACACATACACTTGTATCAGCCAGAGTATCAGATAGCACACTCAAATTCTGCTCTTTCTGAGATTTCAACTAAAGTACTTATGTGGGCATGTGGATAAACCACGGAGGATAGTGCTGAAGACCAGCAGGAGTAGCAGAATTACGACCAGCCTGGAGAAGAGGTAGAAAGAGTGCTGGAGTCTGAACAAACCTGGAGACAGAGAAGCTGTGTACGCTGACCTCACTCTCCTACCTCCCCTAATCTTCTGGTGGCAGAAGCCTTGGAAAACTTGCATCTAGAAAAGAGAACTGAAGATACTCAACACAATCCTTAACTTGAAGATTTTCTAACAAATGCCATGACTATTTGCTATTTCCTTCCACCTTCTTATCACAAGAAGGATCTCAACACAGTTTAATGACTCATTGGGAAGTGCCTTCGCCTCCCCACGTACTGTCACTGTTTTTAAGAGTGTTTGCCTAGCACTCTGGGAGTCTGAGGCAGGAGAATCACTTGAGGTTGGGAGTTCAGAGATGAGCCTGAGCAAAGCAAGACCCCATCTATACTAAAAAAAAAAAAAAAAATAGAAAAATTAGCAGGGTGTCATGGTGTGTGTCTGTAGTCCCAGATACTTAGGGTGAGGGGAGCTGAGGCAGAAGGAGCACTTGAACCTGGGAGTTTGAGGTTGCTGTGAGCTAAGCTGAGGCTACTGCCTTCTAGCCTGGGCAACAGAGTGAGACTCTGTCTCAAAAAATAAAAATAAAGGAAAAAGGTGGCACCTATTGTTCAGTGGTTAGGGCACCAGCCACATACACCCAGGATGGCGGGCAGGAATCCAGCCCAGGCCTGCTAAACAACAATGACAACTACAACTGCAACAAAAAAAACAGCTGGGCATTTGTAACAACCAGTGTAATCCCAGCTACTTAAGAGGAGGAAGCAAGAGAATTGCTTAAACCCTAGAGTTTGAGGTTGCTGTGAGCTGGGATGCCACAGCACTCTATGAAGAGTCACAAAGTGTGACTCTATCTCAAAAAAAAAAAAAAGAAATTTTCTAAATGTTTAATTGATAACAATTACATAGTTGTCATGTAATTTTTTTGAAATTTCTATACATCGTAGAATCACCTTTCTCTTAATAAATAGATAAAAATATGTTAGTAATATCTAAGCCACGAATATTGGAAAGAAATGAGACTCATGCCCTGCCTCTGGTGCCTCTTCTTTCCTGGGGGCATTTGTCATCAGGAATAGCCAATGAACGGCTGATAATCTGTGACAGTATCCCAGAGATAAGGGGCAATAATCAAAGAGTCTCCATCCCACCAAGGGTTGGATTTTGAAAGACTTCACTCCAGGAATAATGTCAGCTCCAAGGACAAACCAAGTTCAAATAAACATGGAAGACAGACCATGTCAAGTCTCAGAACAGATGAAAGGAATCCTTGTTTCTAGGGCCCCCAAATGGAAAGAAACCAAAACCCTCTCCAGAGGAAGATAATGTATCTATTGCCTCAAAAGATTTTCCAAATAATTTCACCACTTGTTTCTTCTGTCAGGAACCCTGTTAACAGAGTATTTGAATATTTTCAGTAACTGTGGTGGAGGGTAGTGGGGACAAACATGGGAAAGCATAGACTAACTCACAGTTCTTTGTCCAATGTAATTCTTGTGACCACTCCTGAGCTTGACTGAGTTAGGAAATGCAGCTTCTCCTGTGAATGGAAACCTGGAAACTAACCATTGGCGATACGACTTTAGTGCCCTACTGAACACCAAATGTTTATTTCTCTTTCTCTTTTCAGTGCCCGATCACACTCGGCCTCTCTCCATGGATAGATCCCAAAGTTCCGTTCAATCACTACTTAGTCCAGGATGTCTGAGTGATACGCATCTACATCTGATCTTGATCTGGAGACTCCAGAAGTAGAGACAAGAGACTTGCCCTCCACACACCCAGAAGATAGTAGGGAAGGAGAAGACACACCTGTGCACTGCCCCACCCTGAAAGAGCAAAGGTAGACGTGGATAGTGAATAACAATTCCAAAGTCCTGCTGTATATGTGATGAGGGGCTCATATTCTGCTTAGGATACACCAGGCCATTGTTCCCTGAAACCTTCTGCTCAGCTCTTCGAGAAGTCCGCCAATTTTTCTATTATCATCCTGGGCCACAATTTAAAAGAACACTGAAGAATGTGCCTTCCTGGAGGGATGCATAGCTTCCTTCTGGTAGAAATATGGTCACTTATGTAGCCAGTACTTAAAAAGCCACAGTCTAGATAGCCACAGCCTCTTTTCATCTCACTAGGGGCTCTGTGCACAGCAAGAATGTGGATAGCTCATCACCTATTTTATTCCAATTACTTTTCTTATTCCATGTCCCACACCCAAAATAAATAAGTTACTTTTTCTCAGTTTATCACTTTATAACCTTTCCAATCCAATTTTTCTGTAACCCTCATTCTCCTCAGCTTTTATTTATTTTTGGTGGGAAAGAGACGGATGGATTACTTGTAACTAAAAGAAAAAAACATAAATATGTACTCACCTAATTTTATTATCTATTTTAGGTTACATAAAATGCTTAAAGTGTTTTGTTTATTTTTGCTCATAATTTTTTGGAATGTGATGCTTGCTGGGGCCATCTCCAGGATGAAGTCCGGGGGTCCTCTTGCAGGTCTCACAATAGAAAATGGTTCTCATTTATTCTGCTGCAAACCATGCAATCCTTTGTTGATTTTTTTCATTTTGCATGATAAAATACATCTTCCTATTTAGCCTTTCCTCAGTGTCAGAAGATGATGGTCTTCCCCTCCTTCTTGAATTTCTGTTCATCACATTGCTCTCAAGTTGGGTGACGAGATTTCTCCCATAAGGTGTATCTGAACTTTTCCCCCACTGTCCTTCGTGTCTAGTGAGTAAAGAACATGGCTGTTCACAAGGGACACTTCCATCAGCCAGAAGAATAATTTTTTTTCTACCATTGCTAGGACCTCTTTGTAAATCCATAACATCCACAGTACTGATCGGCTCTGTCCACTCTTCCCTTAAAATTCATGTATTCTAAAACAACTGTCAGTTTTTCAAATTAAACAGGCTGTTTCTTCCTCTAACCCAGCAGTTCTCAACCTTCCTAATGCCGCGACCCTTTAATACAGTTCCAGTGTAGCTGGAAATTAAGAGAAAGGTGATTCTACGATGTATAGAAATTTCAAGGTGCAGCATGCTCCTCTGTATTTCCCGCAATTTGGCAGCTGGATCCAGAGTCTCAGATAGACTCAGTCTGATCCCAGTGAGTGCCAGGGCGGGTGTGCTCATTCATGAAGAGGCACCTTGCAGTCTTTCCCTCTTGTCACATTAGCAGGCTTTGAAGCTCAATGCCTAGCTCCTTTGATTGACCTGGGTTTGCAAATCGTAGTAAGTTAGTTCTTTCTCTTGGTTTTCACTTTTAGCTGTAATGACTTTATAAAAAGACATTTCGTCTCATCCGCTCTTTGATTGCCCAGGGGTAGAAATTACATAAAATAGTCCCAATAAAGGACCAATATGCTTTTTTTATATGTTATATACATACATGGTCGGTCATTATGAACTCATAAATTTAAACATATTTGATAGGTTTTAAAACATTGCAATTTTTATCCTTGTTAAACTCAAATTCTCTGACCTGTTGCCAGTGTGAGCTTCTTTCAATTGGCTCTCGAGTCCTTCTGACATGAATGTTGTAGTCTATGTCTATTGCAGCTTCCTTGCTATCTGGATTGTCAAAATGAGCCAGTCTCATTTTGTATATTTTTTGTTCCCAGCCACTTCTCCAAGAACCCCCGTTAAAAAGAGAAAAGATGGTCGTTAGCAGCACAATTTGAGCACTGTGGACGATGACTGATGCTGGGCTGGTCATTGTCTCTCAACTTCTTCACAGTCAAAGACAGATCTTCCTTTTCCTTTTCCTAAACATACGTTTCAGAATGCTTTCATGATCTATTCAAATGCCATTTTACTCCTTATTCTCTTTTTTCTTATAGCATGAAATCATAATACTTCATAATTTTTTTACTGCTTTTTTACTGTTTGTTTTTGTGTGAATTTTATTTTCCTAACTTTTAGAAGAATTCTTTGACTATCTCTACTAACTTCTTTCCAAGCTCACAGAATTCCCTCTTCTCTTGTTTTCATGTAATTCAGAAAAATAGTAACTTGTTTTCTGCGGCTTTCTTGCTTGTTTTTCTCACCTCCTATTTTCTTGACCTTCTCTTTCCTTTGGGACTTTTTTTTCTGTATCCTAACCTTTGAATTAAAATTTCACTATCAAGAAAATAATTCATACAAAGTATGATTTTTATAAGCAAAGATGTTCTTTCAGTGTTATTTAACTTTTAAGAATTAAGTAGACTTAATTGTATTGACATTGTTTTCTTTATACGTATCTTCAGTAGCTCCACTTTAATGAGCTCTCTAAAGAAGATTTCTCACATTTCAGGTACCAGACATTATTGACAACTGAAACTATCACAGCTGTGCCCCATAGGGACACAGTGTCTCTATTTTTCCCTTCCTATAGGCTGAAGGGAAAGAGTGAAATATAAGAATAAATTCTGACATACTAAGCAAGACATCATATAAAATAGAATATTCATAAATAGTTTAAATTATTTTATAAACCTCATATTGCCAAGAAAAATTTAATTGCAAGGACATGGAAACAACTCAAGTACCTATCAGTACATCAGTGGATTAGCAAAATGTGATACATATATACTATGGAATATTATTCAGTCATAAAAAAGATGGCGACCTAGCATCTTTTATAACAACTTGGATGGAATTGGAGTAAGTGAAATATCACAAGAATGGGAAAACAAACACCACATATACTCAATACTAAATTGGACCTAGTTGGAACCTGTGTGCTCATAGGGACACACAACACAGTGAAATTCAAGTAGAGGCAAGAGGAAGAAGGTGCAGGGGAAAGTCCTACCCAACCAATGGCAACAGGTGTTCCATATGCCAACACCACAGGGGTATATGGCACACTTTAGGCAAAGGGTATTCCTAAAATGTAGACTTAAATTTTACAAAAGCAAACTTGGTAATCAAAACATTTACCCCCATGATATACTGAAATAAATTTTCTTGATGAAAAATTAATAACAAAAGTTGTTGAAGAAACTTAAAAGAATAATAATATAAATAAAATTAAGAGGTACTAGTGAAAGTATATATTAAGATTACTATATAAAGAAAGAAACAAATTTTTAAGGCATGGCTTCAGAAAGAGATGTAAAATAAAAACTCTTATTCATTCTTGGGAAGCCTATTGCCACTGTTATCCTGGTATATAGATTTCCAGGTAGCTTTGTTTTTAGACATAAAGTGCTTAGATGATAAGGAAGTCAATAGTTACTAAAACAAGTATAGACTATAAGGAAGACTGACTATAAGGTCTATAGGACTATAAGGAAGTTACTAAATCAAGTATCCAAGTAATCCAAAAGTATCTTATTGAAAGAAATTAGATCTTTAAAGCATACTCATTTGTGAAGGAAATGAAGGATTGAATAAAGATGGAGAAACATGTTTGGATTATATGAAGATAGAGGCCCCATGATTATTCCCTGAAATTTTTTTAGAATATTACAGGGATAGAAATGTTTTTGTTACTATGAATTAATTTTATACAGTTTGAGTCAAATTTATAAGTGTCCCTGAACTTTTTTTACTGAAATAGATGAGCTCACCAAATATTATCCCTGCCAAGAATATTTTCTTATGTAGTTGGAAAGAAGATCCAAGGCTGAGAAATGAAAGATTTTCTAGAATCCCTTTCCAGAAACATTTTTGATAACCTAAAAGTAGCAGATATGACTTTTTGTTTCAGACTCTCTATTTCTGCATTAAGGCAAGGAGTCATGGTTTCTCCAAGGAAGCAAACAGAACAAGCAAAACTCCACACCTGTGTGTAATTTAAGCCTATATGGAGCCACTGTTTTTAGTGGTAAGACCTGTGATAGTCAGGCCTGCGACATCTGAAATAAGGTATTACATTGTTGACATCTTTTTTTTTTAAGATTAATACAAGGGTACATGCAATTAGGTTACACAGTTTGCATTTATAAGGTTAAAGTTTGAGTTATAGCTGTTGTCTGTCACCCAGAAAGCATGTCATATAAAATTGCGGTGTGCCCATTGGTAGGAGCCTACTGAACACCTTCTCCCCTTCCCCACTAGAATTTAATTGAGTTTTTCTATAATGTGGGCTCATAGTTGTTAATCTACTAGTTTCAGTCTATTACTGAGTACATGTGATGCTTGTTTTTCCATTGTTATGCCATTTCACTTAGAAGGATATTCTCCAAATCCATCCAGGTTGTTACAAAAGATGCAAAATATCCATTGTTTTTTATGGCTGAATGTAGATTAAGATGTAGGTTTTCATAAATGAACTGTGAATTTAAGCCTTCATGAAGGAAAAAATCTGGAGAAAAACCTCATTATAAACCTAAATAGGAAGAGTGATTAGTTGATGTAGATATTAGAAGTGTTCCATGGAGTGATTCACAATATTAAAAAGAGTTTTATCATTTCAAAAGGCTCCCCAATTTGGAAAAGTGGGGAAATTCTTTAGTGTAATAAAAAGATCATTAAATTTGGGAAATTGGGAAGGGGGAAATCAAGAATAGCAAATTAGTTTCATCTGCTACAACAGATCAAATAAATTAGAAGCAGATGACTCGACAATTCCTTGGGGAAAGCTCATAGGGCAGTGCTCCAATTGGCTGGGGAAGAGCATGGCCATGCCCCTGCCATGATGGGAGCAAGGAGTTGGAGCAGGTGAGACCTGTGACTGCCGTCTGTGGTCTTGGCAGTGAAGATTAGCCAATCAAGTTCTCTGTAGGAAGATGGTTGAAGCTTTATAAGGTACCTAGTCCATGGAAGCTCTTTTGGATTGCAGGAAGGCATAATATTGGGAAGTGGCAGAAGACCAGAATCATGAAGCTTTTAGTTCATGTGCACTTCTCTCATCTGTCCTGTGCCACTGCATAATCCAGAGAAGAAATAGATATTGTTGGTATGTAGTTGGTATGCATGGTTCTCAACTTATGATGGGCTTATGCACCAATAAGGCCATTGTAAGTTAAAAATATATGTTTCTGAAAATGCATTTAATATACCTAAGCTACCAAACATCAAACCTTAGCCTAGCCCATCTTAAATATGCTCTGAGCACTTACATTAGCCTACAGCTGGGGCAAATCAGCACACACAAAGCCTATTTTATAATAAAGTGTTGAACATCTCAGAGAATTTATTGAATACTGCACTAAAACCGAAAAACAGAAGGGTGTAGGCCCTGGAGTACTGTTTTCTACTGAGTGTGTATCACTTTGGCACCATGGTAAATTTGAAACATAAGTTTAAATGAAATGTTCTAAGTCAGGGACTGTTTGTAAATAAGAGAATGGATCCAAACTCTGAAGAAGGGGAATTCAAGACTGATCCCTGGGGCACACTCTCAAGATTTCAGGAAAAGAGCCCAAGGAAAAAACCTGCCAGTTTGATAGAGGAAATCAGGGAACCAAGCCAAGACACAGTGACACAGAGAAGTGAAGTGGGAGTAGAAGAAGGGTGAAGTTAGAGGAGTGGCTCTCATGCCCTCAGATGGGAAGTGGGTAAGACTGTTAATGTTGGTGCACCCTCCCTCCCTCCCATAGGTTGGTGCAGAAATGGTCAAGGTTGAAATAAAGAAGTGGAACTAGAGGTGGAGAACTAGCTAGAGGCCATGAGAAAGTTAAACAAAATGAGACCAAGAGCCCAGATGAAGGATTAGATGCACTCTACTTTTATCAAAATGATCTCCCTCCTCTAGAGAGAGAGAGAACATAGGTTTAAATGCAGGTAGGTTTTTGGCCTTGGACATGAAAAGATGAAGAGATTTCTAGCTGATGATTTTGATGGTTAAGTGACATAAGGGGCCAGGTTAAGAGTAGAGATGAAAGTATAGGAAGAAGGAATGAGAAGTTCGCAGATAAAGGAAAAGGTATAAAAGTTCTTAAGGCAAAGAGCAAGAAAAGTAACTTAAGAGACAAATCCAGGTGAGCCATCAGTCAGGGTTGAATGGCCCTTTGGAGTTTTATATGATTTATTTGTGCTGGGAGAACGGGGACTGAAGACCCCATTCTTAGAAAAGGAAAGCACCCCCCAAAAAAGAGGAAAACTAAAAAGTAAGCGGAGTGAGTTGGAACAAAGAAAAGTCAGCTGGTTTACATTTAAGCTAGCCATTGCTAGCAAGCTTGCTTCCTTTTCTGAAATTCTAGCCAGTTAGGAATACAGCTTATAAAAACTCCGCTGGGTCTGTGAGCACTCTAAGGAAAATGATGGCCATAGAAGGGACTGTGGCAAGTCCTAGAAAAAGACGTATCTTCTAGGGCATTTCCTGCCCATTAAACAGGCAAAGCAGATACTCATTGTGGAGATTTGCATTTGCCTGAGGCAGAGATCAAGGGAGTAGCTTGAGCCCTGAGATATGGGCAGAAGAGCTTATATCCCTTATCACAGAGGAAGATCCTCTGTGGTGGTGATGGGAGGAAAATGCCTCCCTCCCACCGATTCCTCAGAGGAGATTAACGGCAGTGGCATTTTACTCCACAGAGAACTAGCAGAGTTTAACACCTCCCTAGAAATCTGTGTGTGATCTCAAGCAGGAGGCTTTCACAATACAAGGCTCAGATTTTAGATTTCTGAAGGCTACCCTTAAGGTTAATAATAATAACAATAGGAGCTGGTATGCTCAATCCGAGAAACTGCTGATGTCTTTGTTCCTGCTCTCATCTTATCCTCCAGCCAAATAGCCTTTAATAAAATCAGAGTGGAACAAACACTCCGGGCCTTGGCAGAAGCCCACAAATGGGCAATGGACCCCTGACCTCCCACCTTTAATTCTACCCTATGTCTCATGTCTCTTTCTTTACCATCATTTCTAACTGTATATTTCTTCAGTTGGTCACCACCAGTTTCCACAGGTCTTAGTGGACCCTGCTCCTGGGGCGGGGATGCTGACACTTTTCAGAGAAGCCATCCTGCCTGGCAGCACTGCTCTTCTCCTACAATGTTCATCTGTCTGTATGTAAGCTCTGAGCACATGTTTGGACAGCTGAGTCATCACAGACTGGGGTGTTACCAGGCAAAAAAACATGACAGAAGGAGGGAGAAGAAGATTAAGAAAATTCAACAATAAATTATTAAATTTATAATAACGCAAGAGGTCAGTAGTGCAACAGCAGTGAGGGGGCAAAGAGAGTGATGGCTCTGGACTGTGCATGGGTCAGATTACTTGGCTCAGGGCCCAGAAACTCCCTTGTGGAACACCTCAAAGAGCTCCCTTGCCTTCTGGTTTCTGGTGGGATTCAGCCTGTTGTGAGCCTGTCAGGAGGCTGGAGGAAGGAAGGTCTGTGCATTTATTCGCCAAGTTGCATCAAGTTGTACTCCTTGGCTAAAGGTCATTATTTTCTCAAGGCAGTCAATTCCACAAGTATGTCTAGTTCTGAGTTTTGATAACATCTCCCCATTGCCTCTTTTGAGGTGACTGCTGTTACTAGCTCCAGCTTCCAGCACTATTCCTTATGGCTTCTCTCTATCCTACTTGTGTCTCTGTAAATGCTCCCTTTATAAAACCCTTTTTGAATTTTCCTACTTGGAGTGTACCATCTGTCTCTTCACTGGGACTCTGATAACTGTGATAAAATCAGATGGTATGAGCATGGAATTTTGAAGAAAGAAAAAAGGCCCGATGGTCCAGAAGTGGTGATGAGAATTAAGGAGATACCTACCCTGCCACCTGGCTCAAAGTATATGATGCAGGAGAAAGGTGGGGGGGGAATGTCTCCAATCGAAGAGCTGCAGGGAAAGCACTGTGCTGGGGGACAGAGGGCTTCCGTTAGAAGCTGTGAAAATAGCTGGAAATAGTGGCAAAGAGAAGATTCTAGGATGGAGTGGAAAATTGGAGGAAATGAATGAAGGCTTTCAGACTTCTTAGATCTGACAGGAACAGAGCACAGAGCTATTCAATGAGACACGCCCTTCTCAGAGACAAGGGAAAAATGACCCCAAATGCCATGCAGAGATTACCAGGACTCCTTCTCCTTGGTTTGAAAGTGCAGGGGCTATAGGGCATCTTCTCAGTTTCATCAGGTCCAGCTGTGGCCACCAGGAGCCTTAGGGATAGGAATGCCAGAAGTCTGGGGGCACAGCCCTCACATGGCAAAGCTGAGGAGGCAGGACAGTAGCCCCACTGGGTAGTGAAGGCAGGTCCACTGTCCCTGTGGGTTAGGAAGGAAAAGCATCAGATCAAAGGGGATTATTTCCCATCTTAAAATTGAATGGTTTTTTGCCTTGCTAGATTTTAACTGGCTTGGGACCTGTCACCACCAACTTCTTCACTGTCTCTCTTTTGGAATAGGAAGGAATGTTTGTTCTATGCCTGTCCCACCATTATACTTTGGAAACATGTAATTTATCTATATTCCTAGTTTCACAGCTGGAAATGAATTTGCTTCAGGATGGGTTGTACCTCTGATCTCATGTGGTTCAGATGATATGTAGATGAGACTCTGAGCTTTAGACTTTAGAGTTAATACAGGAACAAATTAAGGCATTTGTGGCTGTTGAAATGGAATGAATGTACTTTTCATGCAAGAATGACATGAATGGGGTGGGGGAGTGAGAGGCAGAATGTTATGCATTAAATGTTTGTGTTCCCTTCAAAATTCACATATTGAGACCCTAACACCACAGTGTGATGATATTTGGAGCCAATGTTTTGGGGAGATGATTGGATTTTGATGAGGTCATGAGGATGGGACCTCTGTGATGGGATTAGTGTCCTTATAAGTACAGAAAGAGCCTGGAGCTCACTTTCTCTCCACCACCTGAGGGCACACCAAAAGCTGCCACCAACAAGCCAGGAAGGGAGCCTCTGTTAGCACCTTGATCTTGGACTTCACCTAGTCCATTTATGACAGATAAATGTCTCTTGTTTAAGGGACACAGTCTGTGTGTCATTGGCCGCTAAAGCTATCTGGGACAAAGAGAAGCTGGCCAACCACAGAGCAGGAATTCCAGAAGGCACAGGGAAAGGTTTGAGATAGAGGGGAAGGTTATACAAGAATGTAGAGAGAAGAACGTAAAGGAGATATCAGGTGGTACGAATGTTTGCAGAGGTTTGGACCACTGGAGATGACAGGAATAAATATGGTAGCAGGTTCTACCATTGTGTTCTGACCCCAAACATTTCTACTGTTAATATTGTGACTGGACACTCGGGTAATAAGGACTTATTTTGTGACACAACAGAGCAGGACCACTCTGCAGTCTTTAGTCAGTGGTATAGCTACAAATGACGGCCGATGCAGAGATTATCTGGCAAATGATAGAAAGATAATTAAAATGGAAGAGACTGGATTATGTATAAAAGCTGATGGGAAAGAGATCAGAACAAAGCAAGGGATGAAGACATGGAAGAAAGAGTGGATAATTGATGCCGAGATGTCCCAAGGCATAGGATCGGAGAGATTGCAAGCATGAGTGATGATACAAGAGAGTATTTTGCTAAGATGACACAAGCAGCTACTGAGAATGACTGAACCTACACTTGGTGTTGAGAATGGCAGGTAATTTGCTACACAAACTAGGTATTGGCAACACATCAGTAATGGTACACTAAGTGCTGTGTTCGCCTAAATGTGTTCCTTGTTCACTGTTTGAACTGTGCTGTAATGTCTGCTTCTTCTTTTGAATCATTATAAATGTTACTAGGGTGTTTACCTGTGAGCATAGCCATGTAAGACTTCAGGTCTTCCATATAAACTGAACACTCAAAGTAAAAAAGAAAAAAAATGAAGGTATATCAGGTCTCAGCCCCATTTTAGTCTAGCAGAAAAATTCTCCATGCTGTGAAGACACTAAGGATGCTAAAACTTCTGTAAGAAAAGGAGTCTTTAAATGCACTGAATCCAAAGATTGTGCCATGGTGCTTCTTGTAGAATGTCACAGCTGTCCAGGCTTTATCACCCGGGGAGGCTGCTAGTTACACCAGACCCCAATGAAGCATTAGCCCCATAGCACAGAGAACAAAGACAAGAGGTCGAAATGTTAAACCTCAGAAGGCCAAACCAAATGAAATGTGGGAAGCAGTGGTTTTCTTCTAAAGGATCTGAAAGTCAGAGACCAAGTTCAAAGTAAATCTAGACAAATCTCAGCCTTGAGTTTAAACTCCCAGGGAGATGATGTTCAAACTAAAATGAATATAAACTGAGCAAGTCTCTCATGTGCAGGGCAAGGACAATGGTTAGGTTAAATCAGGTTACCAAGGGTTAGGTTACAAAATAAAAGAGCAAAAATAAATGGGAAGGAACCAGAAAAATTATCCTAACCAGTTTACAGCATCTTCTGCAGGCACAGATCCATGACGTGCAAAAAGCGATTCCCCAAGATGCCCAGCGGGGAAAGAAAGGCAGTATTCCTACTAGTTTATAGAGGAAGAGTGGGGTGGGAGAGCTCACCAGTTTAGAGCTTACAACGTGCCTGACTACTTGAGCACAGAACAGCAGACGTTTCCAGCTGATTTCTGGGACAAATGCTATTGATATTTTTTTAAGTGATAAACCTAATGTATTTTATTTTTTATTTCATATTAATATAGGGGTACAAGCCATTAGGTTACATGGTTTGTTAGGTAAAGTCCAAGTTCCAGTTGAACCTGCCACCCAGATGTGCAGTATACCCCTACATTGTGCCCATCAGGTGAGAACTCACCATGCCTTTCCTTCCTTCCCACCCCCATTCCTCCTCCCCTTCCCCCTACTTGAATGTAATTGTATTTTTTTCTCATGTGGGCATGTAGTTACTCATCTACTGGTTTCATGTAAGTGTTGAATGCATTGGATACTTGCTTTTCTATTCTTGTGATACTTAAGGGGATGTTCTCCAAACCCATCCAGGTAAATACAAAAGACGTAAAGTCTTTTGATGGCTGAATAGTATTTCATGGTGTACAAGTACCATAGTTTATCCATTTATGAGTTGATGGGCACTTGAGTTGCTTCCACATCTACTGCAAATGTCCTTATGGTAAAATGACTTTTTTTCTTCTGGGTAGATACTAGAAATGGGATTGCAGGATCAGATGGAAGATCTACATTTAGCTCTTTGAGGATTCTCTATCCTTCTTTCCAAAAGAGGCTGTGTATTAGTTTTTAATCCCATCAGCGGTGTGTAAGTGTTCCCTTCTCCCCACACCCACGCCAGCATCTGCAGCTTTGGGACTCTGTGATGTGTGCTATTGATATTCATGGCTGGTGCAAAGGGAACTTATTCACAAACAGGGGCTAGGGGATAATCATGCTTCCATATCACAACAACCTCAGTGCAGCAAATACATACAGCAAGACCATGATAGAATTTGATCAGTGCACATAACTGCATATATATTTCTTCAAAAACATCTCCCGCCCAGAGAACAGATGGTGAAGCTGACCTGAGAGAAGAAAGCATTTCTGTATTACCCTTCAGATTCAGAGATGCTCAGGTCAAAAAGATGGAAGTCTGGTTTCCATCAGTGGTGAACCTGATCAGCCCGGTGGAAGGCTTGAACCTGGACAGGTAACAAGTGTGCACATAGATATCTCTACAGACACTCAGGACTGTGGTCTCACATCACTTTAATGTCTCCAAAGTGAATTTCATCTGGTTTGACATCCAAATGCCAGGTTGTCACAAAACCCACTATTAAACCCACTATCCTTGGGTATAGTCAATGAAACCGAATATTTTCTACATCCTACAGGTGGCTTCCTCTGAATGTTTGCTTCTAAGAAAGAAAGATTCCTGGTATCTCTGCCCTCCCACAGGCGCTTTTGTGCCCTTCTTAATCTGACCTTCCAACTCCCCACCACCACCTCAGCAGCACAGAGCTATCACTGGCTGCAGGCTCAGACAGGACAGCTTCTGTGATAGCTGGTGTTTCCATCTCTTCTGTTTCAGGACACCTGTGCTAGGAGCCCCCACTATAGCACCCAGAGTCAGTATTAGATTTCTCCCCAGAGATCTGATCCCTTGTGCCAGACAGGCATGTTACCTACACACAGCAAAGCCCACCCCACCCTGCAGTCCTTCCCTGGCATTCAGGGATACCCACACAGTCAGTTGCTTGTCTTTTTGGTCCCTAAAGCCCTAGTTCCTTTTCTCTATAAGTCAACATGATTGCCTTGGACTTGAAGAAATGGTTTTATTTCTTTCCTCTAAAAGAAAGGAAGATCCAGAACTTAAAAACATACAGGCTTTCATCCCCTCTCTGAGAGTGGAATTGAAGGGAATAATCCCCATCTATCAGTCCTTCTGCATAAGTAAACCAGCTCCCCCATATCCAGCAGCAAAAAAGAACTTTTTTCTTTTTGACTGAAGGAGAAAAAAAAAATGGACAGAGCTATCCTTAGCAGATCACCCCCTACTAGTTGTCTTAACTCAAGTAGCTGCATTACCAATGAGTGAGTTGAAGTTAGGTCACTGGTATGAAAACTCCAAGAATCTGTGGGCTAAGTTTGTACATCTGAGGCCGGAAGCTCAGATACACTTGTGTCTTGTAGGTATGTGTGATGAGTGAGGTGGCCTCTGCTCTGAGGAAAGAAGTATCTGAGCCAGAGAGCAACCAGGGACTGTGTCAGACTTCCAGATCACCAGGGGGTTTAGGGAGGGGCTGTTGAGGTCAGGAGGCCCAGGCCCAGTTCTGGGGACAAAGGAGACAGCACTGGGGCAGCTAGTCTGCCTGTGTTTCAACAGTGACACCATGTGGCAGCAACAGCTACAGGGACACAGAAAACCATCAGACTTCTGGCTTCCTCTGTGCAAAGCAATTTTGACACTTCAAGTGAACACTCCCTGAGTGTTCAGACTCCACAGAGTCTTGCACCTGTCATGTATGTGTGCATGTGTGCATGCATGTGTGTGTGTACATGCATGAGTAGGTATGTGTGAGTACATATGTGAGCATGTGTGTGTGCATGTGTGCGTGCATGTGTGCATGTATGAGTATGTGTGTGCATGTATATGTGCATGAGTATGTGTGTGCATGTGTGTGTGCATGTGTGAGTGTGTGTGCATGCATGTGTGCTCTGGGTATAGGAATTAACTGGAGTAAAGTGCCAGGGACATGATCTTCAAACACTATGAGAGGAGGACCTGATTCATTTAATCTGAAGAATAATGAAATGTGACTATCCCACTGGTGAGGCAGGGCACATGAGTGCAGCTCTAGGAAGAGTCTGATTTCACAATACATGGTACTCTGTAGCCCCCCAGGACTCACAGAGTAAAATATTCCTACCTCAAAACAAGGACAAATACCACAAAGGAAGAAGTGTGGGATTGGTGTGGGGAAGACTTGGGTTGAAATCACACTTCTTCCATTGGTTCCTTGTGTGACCACGGATATATTTCCCTAACAATCTGAACTTCAGTTTCCTTATCTGCCCATGGAGATGAGACACAGAGTCAGTGTGATAACTACAGTCATCAAGTGTGACTGTGCTGAGAAATTTCACATCTTTTCTCAGGACATGGTGATTTGTGGCTCTGGCTGTCAGCATTAGTTTCTAGCCCAGATTAGGACTGGCTGTGTTCCTGAATTATTTATAACAATAACAAATGTGATGTAAACTACGTATTAAATCAGTATGATACGTTCACATTAGAAAATGCTAGGCCGTCATTGAACATGAAGGCTTTGTGAATTTGAACGCCATTAGGAAGTGCTGCCGGAACATTAAGTGGAAAGGGGAGAACACAACTCCACTCCCTGTGTGACTCGGCCAGGAGCGCCCTCTCCAGGAGTGCCCACGTGCACATATATGCGTCATGTACGGAATTCACAGAGATGCTGATGCTTAAAGGAGACATAAAAATCTTAATTCATTAGTAGTCCAAAGTTCTCGGGAGCTAGAACTGTGTCATAAATTTATGCATTCTCAGCTTCTAGGTCAGTGTTTTTCAACATTTTTTATCTCATGGCACACTTGAACCTATAGTTAAATTTCTGCGGCACACTTAAATTACGTTGATCAAAAAAAGTGATAAAAGAATAAACTTACTATGCTTTAAACTTCTTTTGAAAATAATTGAATTAGTGATCTGTAAAAATTTCACAGCACACCTACGATCCTCTCAAGGACAGTGACTGAAAATCCCTGTTCTAGAGAGTACCTAACACAATAGGATGAATGCACACCCAGAGCCAGGCCAAGCTGGGGAGGCTGTGCCCACCTCAAGTTATCCACCATCTCAGCCCCCTGCTGGAAGATTTGGATGCTCTGCTCATCATTGGTAAGTCATGCTCCTTGCAGCACTGCCCATGCAGGACTTAGCTACTGGGATGGACATTTTTCTGTTATTAAGACCCCCATGTAGCTTTTTGTTACTGCAGTGATATTATCTAGAAGCACCTGCCATCTAGCATATATAAAAACATGAATTATAATGTGAGGGGCTCAAGTTTCCTTTTTCCCCAAGTATCCCCAGTAATATATCCAAACATAGCATGTATATTAAATTTTTTTTTGAGATAGTGTCTCGCTCTGTTGCTCAGGATGGACTGCAGTGCCCTAATGAGAACCTTGGACTCCTGAGTTCAAGCGACCCTCCTGCCTCAGCCTCACAGATCATTGCCTGGGAAACAGGTGCTTGTTTGACACTGAGTCTGAGTGCTCAGTCTGAATCATTGTGCTCTATTACTAATATGCTAGTGCCTTTGTTTAAACTACTCATAGGCCTGCAGTTTACGATTAAATGTCTCATAGTTTCCCTTTTCCCTACAAAATGACTCGACTCAGTAAGGAGCAATGGTTAGACTTATGGTCAGATTGCTTGAGTTTGAATTCAGTCACTTACAAGAGTAAATGTTAGTTATTATAATTGCTATTGAGTTTGAGAACTTCTCAGTAGAATTTAATAATGTCAGAGGAAGTCAGCAAAGATTAGAAGAAAACAAAACAAAACAATAGCAATAGCACCAAGACAACGGAGGCTGTTTCCTGGACAGCCTCCAGCAGGTGCTCTGGAAAAGGGCCCTGTCCTAGAAGGCCCATCAGAGCAGCTGTTCTCTGCCCCCATAGGGGTGGAGCAAAGTGTTCAAACCTGAAGACTGATTTGTGGCTTCAATGGGTGGGTGACAAGGGAAAAAAACAGATTTGTTTGTACTCAAAACCTCAGCTATAAAATGATTTGTTGCAAATAAATGAAGTTCCATATGTGAGGGGCAATAATTCTTCCTTGTTACAGTGTGGGCAGTCAGTAGCTTCATTCTTCCATCATCATATTATAGTAGAATGTTCTTACAATAATGATTGTTCAGTGTAACAAGCTGAGAACTCAGTAATTAATGGTGACAAATGTTTGAGTAAATGCAAATGCAATACTGAATTAATAGCAAATGCCATTTTTTATCAAAGGTATAAATATTTGATTTTTGTCTTTTTAATACCATATCCCAATGTCATCAAATAAATATTTCTACCTAGAGATTAAGAAAAAGGTAAAATGATAGTTTTAGATTAAAAAACCTCAGTTCAGGCTATATCAAATATGCCTTCTGAGCACTTTAAATCAATGTATATCAAACTTTTCTCAACGACAGTGGAAGCTTTTCATTGATAGTTTGGGAAATCCATAAACCATGGACATGAAAGCATAAACTAGATAAGAGAGATTTCCCATGTACTGGGACTGGCCTGGGGGTGGCCCATATTCTCCATCTCAAGGCTCTCAGCAACTCCCAGTTTTCTTCAGCTCTGTTCATTATGCTGAACAGGACTCAAAAATATTTATATGATGTTCAAGATACTTCCCCAAAGTTTCTAAATATGTATATGATATTCAAGATACTTTCTAAAATATTCTAAAGTTTCTAAAAATATTTATATGATGTTCAAGATACTTTCCTCCAAAGTTTCTAAAACTTCCTACTAAGCCATCAAAACTGAACTACCTGTTCTAAAAAGTCTCTTTTAATTTTCTCAGGAACCATTTTAGGTTGGTATAAATGTACCCATTTAACAGGTAAAGAAAACTATAACTTGCCTAAGGTTACCTAGAAATTATAGAACTGAGCCCTAAACCCAGGTCTTTCTCATTTCAAAGCCCTAAGCAACTTCATGATGATGCCTCGCGGTACAATTCCAACGCAGAGTAACGGAGCAGTATGTCTCCCTCAGACAGCCCATCTGATCACGGGCAAAGGTGTGCCTTTCATCAGGATTTCTGAAGCATTGAAAAGTGTGAAGAAAGAGGAACTAGTTCCCATACTACTCAACCTTTTCCAAAATATAGAAAAAGA
>NW_003852429.1:11392600-11422891 GCF_000181295.1 Otolemur garnettii
AAAAAAAAAAAAAGTCTTCAACAGTATACAAATATACAAAAAAAAAAAAAAAAGAAAAGTGTGAAGAAACACAACTAGCATTACTGGAGATTTTAAGTTGATGGTGACTTTTCCTACACTAGCTACTGGTTGTCTAGATGAGCACGGCTACTTTGTTCTCAAAGGTATTAAGTCAAAAGGAAAAAAGGTTTCCATATAAATACAAATTTTTTAATAAAAATTTTCATACCACTTATCATTGTTAATTTTCTGAGACAGAGGGGGCAGAGCAAGATGGCAGACGAGAAACAGCTTTTCAGAGCCTCACTCTGTGGCCCGGGGTAGAGTGATGTAGCATCACAGCTCACAGCACCTTCAAACTCTTAAGTTTTGAGCAATCCTCTTGCCTCAGCCTCCTGAGCAGCTGGGACTACTGGCAACCTCCACAACACCAGGATAGTTTTTCTATTTTTGAGTAGAGACAGCATCTTGCTCTTGCTCAGGCTGGTCTCCAACTCCTGAGCTCAAGCATTCCACCCACCTCAGCCTCCCAGAGAGCTAGGATTGTGTGAGCCACCATGCCCGGCCACCACTTATGACCTTAATCCTCCATCCTCATTGTGCCAAACTGTATCTTTTCCTTTCTTGTCCCTCCAGACCATTAGGAGTCAGACCATTATTAGGATACTTCCACATGAAAGCAATATGAAACTCAAAAGTCTGGAAATTTTGTATACTGGCAACAGTCCCATGCAAAGCTCCAAAGAATTTCCTTCCTATCCTAGTTCTGCAACTTTCAGTCTGACCCAACAGCTATTACAGAACTGTTTACTAGAAAGTTATTCTCTTCCCAGCAAAGGGATATTAAATCACGCCTTAGCTGTAGAAAAGGCCACGATGTCAAGTGAGTAGGAAATGTTAGCATCAATGTATAAATAATTCTGAAGACATTTTGTCCACTATTGAAGCTGTGTAGGTCCAATACCCTACAAACCATATGTCCTTATTTATTGTATTTATGTTACTTCTTGGCAAATTCTCATGAGATTTCCCTGTACTTCCCAGAGTTTACATTTGTTGCTGTCATTGTTCTTATTATTTTTAGTTTAGTGTATTTTTATACTTCCGTTGTCTATAGCTCTTAATTGTCAGGTCGTTCACAAAGATATGTGTAGTATTCTGAGAAGTGTTCTCTGGCTAGATAGTTCTGAAATGAACTAGAATAATACAACTCAGGGTTGTCTAGTCTTGTTTAATAATACTTAAAATGAAACCAATAGCTTTCATGCGTCTAGCACTTAGTCTGTGCAAGTCATCACTCTAAGTTTTACAGATACTAGATTCACTTAATTCATATGATGAGCCTAGAAGTTAAGTACTATTATTGTAGAAACAGGCACAGAATATTAAGTAGCTTATCTTAGGTCACCCAGCTAATGAGTGAAATTTGGCTGTGATTCAAGTAAGGGTGAGTGGAAAAAAAGATATTGATTTCTCCAGAAAAGGGTACCCATTTAATCCACCTTTTAAAAAAAATTGTATCGGGGAGAAAAGAGGAGAGGAAAAGGGGGTAATGGGAGGACAATTGGAGGGATCTCATCTAACGTGCACAATGTGAGGGTGTTCAGCACGCCCCTTAGTGACGGGCTCAACTACAACTTGAACTTTACCTTAGAAATAATAACAATGTAATCTAAACATTTGACATTTTTGGAAATGTATCTATCATCTTTAGTGCTCAAGAGAGACTAACCTATGCTACCACATCAAATAATAGCAAAATCTCAACACCTTAAAATTAAAAGCTTTGTTTCTCACTTACATGACCATGGTGAATTGGCTGGGAGCTCTCATCTGCAGTGCCCTGTGCCAGAGGAGAAAGAGCATTCTCACTTACACAGTCGATTGTCAGTGTCTGACCTCAGGTGACATCCATTGTTTTCTCAAGGAAGTCACATGATCATGAGTAACTGCCCAGAACTGAGGAACCTAAACTGAGTTTAGGTGCCCAGAAAAGGGGATCTAAATGGAAATACTTGGTGAACAGCACTAGTGACCCTCACAGGTGCCCCCATCTATTGTTCAAGTGAAAGGAAGGGGAAAAAAATACAGACTTACAGGCATACGCCTTCCGACTCAGTTTGCAGCAAGTTAATCAGGATTATTCTACTGGATCATACGGAGCAGTGAGTGAGAAAGGTTAAACTCAACAGTTATTAAATGCAGGATGGATCCTGCTTGCAAAATGAAATGAGTTTCTGATCTCATTCTGTGATGATTCACAAACCCTCCCTCTGCCCACAGTAAGCATGCTTTCAGGTGGCAACTTTGAGCTTTCCTTGGTATCCAGCTCTGCCCACTGTGCTGCCTTCTCTTACGAGTGACACCTAAGTAAACTCTGACTGACTTATTCCTCTCTATTCATTTATTCACTCACTAACTCAATTCATTGATTTCTTTCAGAAACACTTTTTCAATAAGTGCTTTGGCACCGACTTTATGTTAAACATCTGGAGATACAAAGACATAAAAAGCAGGGATTGTGCTTTTAAAAAGTTCACAGTCTTCAAAGACAAACTAAATATAACTGATTTAATCTGCAGCCACAGATTTTATGACAGTGGGGGGAGGAGGAAGGTGGGTGAATCCCCCAGTGATAACCAGAATTCTAGCCTTTCCTCGTGACTGTGGCCAAGACCAACTCTACAAAGCTGGGGAATCTGTCCTTCCTTCAGCTTTGGCAATCCAAAGCCTTACTGAAATCTTAGCCCATCCTGTTCACACAGAAACTTTCTCAATAGGAATATTAATTATGTTTTCTACATGTAGTGTATAACTTAAAGAAAAGGTAATGAAATTTTTTAGATTGAGTTATTAAAACTAAAAAAAAAAATTCTATTGAAAGTATAGATGATACACTAGAAAGAAGAGGGGAACATGAGGCAGAAACTAGTAGGACGCTGTAGTAAGAGACTGAGTTTGGAGGGGTAGAAGGAGTTGGGACTGAGTCTCCCTCACACACATGCTGTCTGGCCTCCTGGGGTGCTGTCATCTTTAAACTCCACTCCAGATGTGGGTGTATTGGGCTGCACTCCAGGTGTGGGCATCTTGGGCTGCACTCCAGGTGTGGGCATGTTGGGCTGCACTCCAGGTGTGGGCATCTTGGGCTGCACTCCAGGTGTGGGCATCTTGAGCTACATTCCAGATGTGGGCATCTTGAGCTACATTCCAGATGTGCACATCTTGGGCTGCACTTCAGGTGTGGGCATCTTGGGCTGCACTCCAGATGTGGGCATCTTGAGCTACATTCCAGATGTGCACATCTTGGGCTGCACTTCAGGTGTGGGCATCTTGGGCTGCACTCCAGGTGTGGGCATCTTGAGCTACATTCCAGATGTGGGCATCTTGGGCTACACTCCAGGTATGGGCATCTTGGGCTGTACTCCAAGTGTGTGCCTTTCAAGGCTGATGTCAGGGACACCAAAGCAGCCTTAAGGTGATCCTTGAATGGTTGCCTGCTCTGGTGTGTTGAACAGGGGTGGAATCAATGCTTCCCTGGTTCCTTTTGTAAGTTCAACATACGTCTTTCCTTATATTGAGATAAAAGATAAACATGGCTTCCAGCTGTTTTCATGACGCCTGCAAAGCACTAACAGGGATGCTACCACCACACCTGGTGCTGTTGCCCTGTCAGTGCTTCACTGTTAGATTCCAGTGACTCCCTTTCCCAGATGAGGCTCTCTACCAAGTCTCACTGCACTGAGACAACGACATACTACTTTTAGAATTGCCATCCTCTTCCCATTTCAAGAGTAAATGTTTGGCTGAAACTCACAGTTTTAAAGAATTTGGTACATGGCAAATACTATTATGAGCATTTTTGATGTACAAGGCAGTATTCAGAGTCCAGACCTCATGCCACATGCCTGTTGCGCCCTTTCCTGGTGTAGAGGAGGAGTCTGGGATATGCTGAGGATGAGGCATGGTCCAGACAGAGACCTCTGCAGGACAAAAGAACTCAGCAAAGTTTTCAGCAGTAATACTGGTCTGGATCAACAAATAGAAACACAGGGAGCTCAAATTCGTGGCTTTCAGGGCATTGGCTGAGTTCTGAGCCATGTGAAAGGCAGCACAGAGCTCTCATCCCATTCAATACATTTTCCAACTTTTGAACTCTACGGAATGGGAGGCTAAAAACTAAACTGGAAACCACTGAAGAGCAAAAATGTGTTTCTTCATAAAATCTGGGACGGCCAGTCTCTACAACTGGAATCATGCCAAAAGTAGACCAAGGTTTGCTGGACTACAATCCAGACCCTACCGCCTCAGTTCCTGATGGGACTGAGGTGACCAGGCTTTCTGCCTACTGCCCTAACAGAGGAATGGAGAATCTTCTCTTGTAGAATATGATGTCATCTGGAGCCTCTGAATTTCTCTTATTTACAATGTTAGATGTACAAAAGAAATTACTAGACATGGAAAAAGGTAAGTTTATATGAGTGATAATCAAGAAAAAAAGGAAGACATCAGACAGCCCCATAGTCGCCTGGATAGTGGAGCTGCCAGTTAGTTGGTTGAAACTGAGCAGAGGCAGAGGTGGTGGCATCAGAATCAGCATATGCTGGACCAGAAACAAGACCCAGGACAAGTATCAGGAAGCGAGCTGATAGCCAATAGATTCCAAAGCCTAGAGGGCACCTAGAGGAAGGGAAGCTGCTTATAGGGCCTGAGAAAGGCTGACAAATAGAAGGAGAACCACATTGTGTGGAGCCATGACAACAAAGCCAGAGAGTATTTGGAGAAGGAGGATGGGACCACTGCAAGGAGGTCAAGTGAGGCAGGGCAAGGAGACAGTTGTGCAGTGAGGACAGTGGGCAGGGAGCAGAGACCTGTGGACGTCAGCATCCAAGCTGAGCTGTGAAAGGTTGTCATCTTCAATTAACATATTTGGAGGAATGGTTAAATTACAAACATGTGAATGCAAACCCACCGGAAGTTCAGACGACCCACCGGAGCATCAGATGTTCCTTTAGCTGCTTTAGCTATTTTCATGACCTTCATTGACATTTCTTTAATTACATTACACATCTTCCCTTCAAGAACTAATAGTGTCACCATTTGATTCTCATAAAAAGTAAATGAATTGAAATTTCAAAGGCACAGGTACAAGATCGTTACCAGTGAGACAACTTTGAGCCAGCTATCGTTTAGCTTTTACTTTGTGTTTTTGAAATATATAATATTTGCTTTAATAGACAATTTCTGCTTCTCTAATATTACCCTTTACTTGAGTGCTTGTAAAGGGCCAGCTACTAAATATTTCAGGCTTTGGGAGCCACATACCATCACATAGTCTTTTTTAATAATTCATTAAAAATTTACAAACCAATTCTTAGCTTGCAGGCTCTACGAGAACAGACTGTGGGCCAGATTTAATCTGTAGGCCACAGTTTGCCCGTTCTTCCTTCCACTGTGAAATGTTTATGGTGTAATATGTGCTTCGTTTTACTTATTGTACTCTATCTTCTTCATATAAATGAATTTATATATAATTTTTATATATTTACATATATCATTTACATACAATATGATTCTTTATATCTAACATAAGCTGTTTATATCAAAAGTTATTATTATGATATGTTACAAACTTTTCCTTTTATTTGTTTCTTCAAGAGTTGATCAAGATCACCCAAGTGAAATCTGAATACTAGGAGCTCACTCTGATCATTGTGGTTTAGATGTTTCCTATGAGAGTCTTGAAAATCAAAATTATATTTCAAACTAAGAATTCTTAAAAATTTGCAGTTGTTGGCTACAGAAACCAATTTATAATCATTCACACTTTCATATGAAGAATAGATCACAACTATGGCCTGGGATGAAGGAGAGAGAAGGGGAGGACAAGGGGGAGGAGGGATGTCAGATCGAGGGAGGGTGAATGGTTAGATCACACCTATGGTGCATAATGCAAGGGTACACGTCAGATCTATTAAGTATAGAGTACAATAACTAAGTAAATAAGATGAGGTATATATTAATCAGTGTGATGTAAGCATTCCTAATTCTGTATGAAATCAGAAACCCCACAAATGCATTAATATACACATGATCTATGTGTTTATGATTTAATTTAAAAAATTAAATTAAAAAAAAAAACATGGTAACCTCTAATTGCAAAATATCTTTGACTGGGTTATTTACTTCTCAATCAGGAAATCTGATGACTCCATAGTGATTTATTTGTAGATACATCTACAATAAACAGTGTTTCTCAATAAACAGTGAGCCAAGGACCAGTCTGCTTCACTGTCCAGCCCAAGAGACAGCAGCATCTGAAACAAAAGGGGCACAGCCAAAGCACAGTTGGTTTTAAAATAACAAAACACAAAAGACTTAGACTTATTCCTCAGTTCCAGGAGGAAGGTTCTTTGCTGTAGGAGGACTGCAAAAGACAGGACAGACTGTGCATGTGTCCAGTTGCCAACATGTTGAAATCTGGTCTTCAAAACTGACAGATGGGCCCAGCCCAGGGCCCTGGAAGATGTGCTCGCAGAACACACTGCGAAGAGCTCTGGAAACAAAGCGTTTCCTGAGCACTGGCAACTTTATGTGTGGTGACCTGTGTCTAGAGAGTCACTGGTGGCAAAGTAAGTTAACAAAAGTGTAAAACACTCGGTAACTATCAGAGAGTCACGGCAGAAAGTGGAAGACAAGCAAAAAGGAGTCCAATGGCTAAATTAAAACAAAGGAGGTGCTCAAAGACCGGAATCAGAAGACTGCAGGACCATGAACAACTTTAACTGTATTCTATTTCCAGGAAAGACTATTCTTTAAATTTTACTCTTGGAATTTTCCAAAGCAAATTCTTGTGGTTTCTTTGTAAATGTGTTACAGCTCTTCTGAATCCCAGTTAGTCATGCTGGGACTCGGGTTTTATCTTTCTTTGTATATCTGGCTGTATATTTTTCTATACTAAAGGATAGTTTTTGGTTTTGTCCAAAGTCCTGTACTGAAGTGCTCTTTGGAGACAACTGCAAATGTGAATCAGAATTGTTGATGCTATAAACAATAATCCAAGCCTTTTTAAAAACCCTCAGTGGAAACAGCACAGACTGCCATTTTTCACTGAATCCAGGGCTTTGGGTCCCCTTTTGGATATCCAAAACATTGTTAATATTTCTAGTTAAGGGAAGGATATTCTAACATGGATCTCACCCAAAAACGATAGAGAAGGATTGAAATTTTCGGCTATTTCTGATTCTCTTTTTCATCTCTACACAAGGAAAAGCAGTGGAGAAGCACATGTTTCCTCTGACATGTATGTCCCCTTCCATCTAGCAGATACAACAACAGTACATTTGGGCTTGGAATAACAATCTTCCTTTACTATGTTAAAACTGAAACTAAAACAAATAAAAAACAGAGTGATGGGGCGGCACCTATGGCTCAAAGAGTAGGGTGCCGGCCCGGAGGTGGCGGGTTCAAATCCAGCCCCTGCCAAAAACCACACACACACAAAAAAACCAGAGTGAGGGTCTCCAGATGAGCTTACCCAGTTTAGGCCATGTGCTAGTGTTTCTTATAGGGGTATATACGACCTCTTATTTATATAAAGACATGCTAGGGCTATGCTATGCTATTCACTATGATAGTCAATAGCGACATGAGGGTGGCTATTTAGATTTGCATTTTAATTCATTAAAAGTACACAAAATTAAAAGTTTATTTTTTCAATGACACTAGATACATTTCAGCTACTCAACAGCCACATGTAGCTAACAACTACTCAGATAGTACAGAATCATAACAGAAATTTCTATCAGAATTGTTCTAGTAGGAAATACATTGAAAAAACTATGACCAAGGAGATTCAAGTTTAAAACAATGAGGCTAAATATTCCTGAGATCCACAGTAAACCAAGTATCTTTGAATTTTAGAATGCCCACTAGGAAATTTTGAGTTCTTCACTGCTTATGGAACTCTTAAGAAATACCTACTGATCACCTTGTTAGCAGACAGAAATGTATTTATTAAAGTTGAGGGAGGTGGAGTAAATTTCATCACAGGGAGCAAGGACACGCATCAGGATAGGACTCACTCACTGACTGCCTTGTAATAAATTGGCCCTTAATCTGAGCCCAGTTAAATTCAACAACCTCCCTCAGTTCTTACTCTGGTTGATGTAATGTAGATTACAAAGTAGCACATCGGTGCTGCATGTTTATTCTCTGATCAAAGTCATTTGTATGAGATAATTAAGGGAAAATATTAAGGGATCTCCAGAGAAATCTTAGAATAGGAGCTTTCCATATTTTATCTATGGCTTTGAATGCAGGAACCTACCCACACATGAAAAAGTGTCACACATTAAAGGGAAAAGTTGAATTAAAATATATTCACAATGTCTATCAGACATGTGTGCATCACACTTTATGTATACCATCTATTTTTTTTTTTTTTTTTTGAGACAGAGCCTCAAGCTGTCCCCCTGGGTAGAGCGCTGTGGCATCACAGCTCACAGCAACCTCCAACTCCTGGGCTCAAGTGAGTTTACTGCCTCAGCCTCCCAAGTAGCTGGGACCACAGGCGCCTGCCACAACGCCCAGCTATTTGTTGGTTGCAGCCGTCATTGTTGTTTTGGCGGGCTCGGGCTGCATTGGAACCCACCACCTTAGGTGTATGTGGCTGGCGCCTTAGCCGCTTGAGCCACAGGCGCCAAGCCATGTATACCATCTATTAAGAGCTCAACAGTCTTGTGAAGCAGAGAGATCCAGGCATGCTTGTCCAGTAAGCGAGGAGTGTGTTTCTACTGACAATGAGCTTGGGAAAAAAGGGTGTGGTGCTTGTTACGATGGGTGCAGGACAGTGTCAAATGTGCAGCTGCTGACAAATCTGGGGGTCGTGAGACCATCTTGTTTCCAGTGAGCAGTGGGTTTGAGGTGACAGCCTTTCCTTGTGTGCTGGCACGACCTGATCTTAAGCTTCAGTGAATAGTAGCGACCTGGTGCTCCTGTGCTCCCTGACTGCCCAACTGGCTCACACTCTGAGAGGCAGCATGGTGGTGTCAAGAGAAGATTTGGGGAACACGACTCCACACCTATTAGGATGTGACCCTTAAGAACAATCTCATCTCTCCAATGCATCTCCTCATGTGAAACGTGGGATTAATAACACTGCTTTCACTCTAGTGATTGTTGCCTTTGCTGTTTTTATTTTGATACAATCCCATTTGTCGATTTTTGCTTTTGTTGACTGTGTTTTTAGGGTCATATTCAAAAAAACATTGCTGTCATGGAGCTTCCCCAGTAGTTAGTTTCTTCCAATAGTTTTAGAGTTTCAGGTCTTACATTTCAGTCTGTCACCCATTTTGAGCTGATTTTTGCACGCGGTGCATGATAAGGCTTTGATTCAATTCTTCAGCACGTGGATGTACAGTTTTCATGAAACCATTTATTGATGAGACTATCTTTCTCCATCATGTATTCTTGGCACTTTTGTTGAAAATCAATTGACCATAAATGCACAGACTTATTTCTAAGCTCTCTATTCAGTTCCTTTGGTCTATGTGCCTGTTTTTATGCAGAACCATACTGTTCTGATCACTATAGTTTTACAAAACTATATATTTTGAAATTGGGAAATTTGGTGCCCCCAACTTTGTTCTTCTTGGTGAAGATTGCTTTGACTATTTAGAGTCTTTTGTGGTTACATATGAAGTCTAGAGTTTTTATTCTATTTATGTAAAAAAAATACCATTAGAATTTTAATAGGAATTATAATGAATCTGTACATTATTTTTAGTAGTATATGGATGATTTACAATATTAAATATTTCAATCCATGAACAAAGGAGTCTTCCTTTTTGCTTATGAATTCTTTAATTTCTTTCATCAAAGTTTTATAGACACAGTATAGAAGTCTGTTACTTGCAGCCATAAAGAAAGATGGAGACTTTATGTCCTTCATGTTCACATGGATTGAGCTGGAAAATGTTCTTCTTAGCAAAGTATCACAAGAATGGAAGAAAATGTATCCAATGTACACACCCTATTATGAAATTAATTTATACCTTTTATATGAAAGCTATAACCTAATAACAGCCTAAGAATATGGGGAGGAGGAGGGAGAGGGGAGGGGGGATGGGTGGAGGGAGGGGGATTGGAAGGATCACTTCTGTGGTTTATCTTACAAGGGTACAAGTGAATCTTTGAATCTTTCTAAGAGTAGAATATGAACGTTTTAACACAATAACTAAGAAAATGACATGAAGGCTATGTTAACCAGTTTGATGGAAATGTTTCAAATTGCATGTGAAAACCCCACACTCTACCCCAGAAGTGCATTAATGTACAATGTTACCATTCAATAATAATAAAAAAAAAGAAATCTGTTACTTGCTTAGTCAAGTTTATTCCTAAGTGGTTTATTCTTCTTGATGCTATTATAAATGGAATCCTTTTCATATAATGCATTGTTTGTGTATATTTGCACATTAATTTGGTATCCTACAATTTTACTGAATTTGTTCTAACTGGCTTTTATGGGGTCTCTAGGGTTTTGCATACATAAGATCATATCATCTGCAAATAGGATGATTTTTAGATCTTCCTTTTTGATTTAGATACGTCTTGTTTCTTTTGTCCCTCTAATTTATCCCTAGAATCCAAGAAAAGTGCCCACTCTTCCCTTTATGTGATCTTAGAATAAACCCTTTCAAATTTTCAGCATTGAATATGATGTTAGCTGTGGGCTTTTTATTTACGGCCTTTATTGTGTTTGAGGTAATTTTCCTCTATTCCTACTCAGTTGAGGATTTTTATCACAAAATAGCATTAAGTATTATCAGATGCTTTTCTGCATCTATTAAGATGATTATGTGAGTATTGTCCTTCATTGCACATGTTAAAATGACTATTGTTTAAAAATCAAAACGCAACAACTGCTGGTGAGAATATGGAGAAAAAAAGAATGCTTGCCCAGTGTTGGTTGGAGTGCAAAATGGTATAGTCCATGGAAGGTACTCAAAAAATTGCAAATAGAACCGTCATATGATTCAGCAATCCCACATCTGGGTATTTATGCAAAAGAATTGAAGTTGGGCTCTCCCAGAGATATTAGCACTCCAATGATTGTGGCAGTGTTATTTTTAATAGTCAAGATGTGAAAACAACCTACATGTCCATCAGCAGATGAATGGATGAAGAAAACGTGGTATGTACATATACAACAGGATGTTGTCTAGCCTTAAAAAAGAAGGAAATCCTAAAATACGTGGCAATGGGGAAACGCTGGGGACAATATGCTAAGTGAAATAAGCCATAGGAGGGCACATGCTGCAGAATTCCTCCTACAGAGGCACCGAAAATAGTCAAACTCACAGAAGCAGAAAGAGCCTTACCGAGAGACTGGGGCATGTGGAAGAGGGGTGGAAACACAGCCAGGGAGAAGCAGGCAGAGATGGGACTGCACAGATAGGGCTGTTCAGGTTTGCACACAATTTTAAGCATTTGAGAGACTGAATCAGTTAGAATGCTTTCAGCTTCCAGTAGCAGAGACTCCAGCAAAGAGTGGCTGGACCATAGAGATTTGCTCAAAAATAGGACAATTCCAGAGTTAGTTATTCAGTACCACAAGGTTGCCGTTAAGACTCAAGAGCCTTCTCTTTTCAGCCTGCCATCCTCAGCAGGTCAGCATGCTCCCTTGTGATCCAAATAGGACAGCAGCAGTTTCCAAGTTGCACGCAGAGAGAATATGTCCATTGAGGAAGAAAAAGCACTTCCTCCAAAGCTTCTCTAATTAGCAGAGCTAAGTACTCCCCAGAAATCCCCTAGAAGACTTACCTCAAGAGTATCTGGCCAGAGTTGGTCACACTTCCATGAATGAATTAATCCCTGCAAAGGAGAAAAATGATCATTAGACCATGGTGATCAGCCCAATCACTATATACCCCATGGAGCCAGAAGGGAACGCCTTCAGTGCGTAGATACATTCAAACAAATCAGGACCTCCCAGCAAAGAATGATGAAAGGGAATGGAGTTAGCTGAGCAACCCCAGAGTCATTGCAGGTGTCTAAGCTGGTGAAGGGGAATCATCAGATTTGTGACCTAGAAAGCTCCTCTGGTGATGAGGAGGATGGGTTAGAGAGATGGGTTGTGCTGGTGGGAGAGAATGCTGTCAGAAAGCCAAGGAAATGGGAGAGAAGCCAGGAAGGCCACACCTGGGAAATGAGGAAGGAAAGACTGATATTACCAACAGTTAGAAAGTACAGCCAACAATACTAGGTGACAAGTTTACATGAGAAGGAAAAGAAAGTAGAATGCTGCAAGTCAACTCCCAGAAGGCACTGAACTTCCATTAGCCATTTTTTATTTCTTAAATTGAGCCTTATTAATTTATACATATATATATATGAACTGAAAATTATAATTTCTCAGGCAGGGCTTTAACCACATCACACAAGGTTTTACGTATAGTATATCTATTCCCAATTCTAAGTGATTTCTAATTCCCATTAAAATGTCTTTTATACTTCATATGTCATTTTAAACTGCACATTTGTATCTTCAAACGCATTATGCCTATTAACTATCTTTTATTAGTATATTTTAACTAAATCGCATTGGAGTAAGATAACATATTCTGTATAATAAGTTTCTTAAGCTATATTGAAATTTAGTCTATAGTATAATATGCTTCTCTCTTGTTTTTTTTGCAGTTTTTGGCCGGAACTGGGTTTGAACCCACCACCTCCAGTATATGGGGATGGTGCCCTACTCCTTTGAGCCACAGGCACTGCCTAATGTACTTCTCTTTTTATAAAAGAAAACTTTAAACATGTATTTGGAAAAAATATGCATTCTCTAATTGTTGAATAGAGTTCTATATTTATTCATTACGTCAAGATATTTTATCAATTGCATTGTTTAAATATGCTGCATCAGGTGGCATCTGTGGCCCAAAAGGGTAGGGCACTGGCCCCATTTGCCGGAGGTGGTGGGTTCAAAACCAGCCCCAGCCTAAAACTGCAATAAATAAATAAATAAATAAATATGTTGCATCCTTCCTCATTTTTCTTCATCTACCAGTTGCTGGGAGAAGTGTTTCAAGACATTCTACTAAACCTATCATTTTATAAATTTCTTGCTTTACCAATTTTTACTCTGTATGTTTTGAGGCTGTATTAGGTAAAGAGTTTGGAATTATTATATAGTCTTGAAGATTGAAAACTTTGTCATTACATTGGATAGCTCTTTATTCTTTGGCCTATGTCATGTGATATTCCAATCTGTTTTAATTAGTATTCACCTGATAAATCTTCTTCTGTGTTCTTATTCTTCAAAATTAGTCTTCTATTCTAGGTGCAAATTCTGAAAATAATGCATAGATGATTTTTTTTCTTTTGAAACAAAGTCTCTCTCTGTCACCCTGGGTAGAGTGCTATTGCGTCATTGTAGCTCATAGCAACCTCAAATTCTTGGGCTTGAGCAACTTGGATCAGCCTCCCACATAGCTGAGACTATAGGTATGTGTCACCATGCCCAACTAGTTTTGCTATTTTTAGTAGAGACGGGGTCTCATCCTTGCTTAAGCTGGTCTCAAACTCCAGAGTTCAAGCAATCCACCTGCCTCAGCATCCCAGAGTATTAGGATTACAGGCCTGAGCCACTGTGCTTGGCCAGATAAATTTATTTTTAAATCTTGTGTATAATTTCTTATTTTTCAACAGTTTTTAAATACATTTAAAGTATTTTCACAAAAATAAATTGCTCTGAAATTTGACAGAGAGAGAGAGAATTACTTGGGTTCTCTACATCTTTGTCACTTTTTGTTCAAGTCTTGCACTGTGCGGTATAGTAGCCACTGGCCACATAGGGCTTTTGAACATTTGATATGTGGAGAATTATAATGAAAATGTACTTCAAGTGTAAAAACACACAAAAGATTTCAAAGATTTAGTGCAAAAATGAAAGAATATAAAATATTTTATTAATATTTCTAGGATAATTGCATATTAGAAGGATATTTTGTATACATTGGTTTAAATAAAACATTTTTAAAATTAAATTCATCTGGCTATTAGAAAGATCAAGATTAGAGAGGTGCTCCACACCCATGGTTCACATTATTTTTCTGTTGGACCACAGGTCTAGACAATCCTGACACCAGTCTGCATTTCTGCTCATGGGTTCTCGATGATGACTTTGTATCATTATAATAAATTCCACCTTTTTTCTTTAGTTTAGCTCCTGTTGCTTTTTGTTACTTGCCATCAAAAGAATCATAACTAATATTTTGCTAAAAATGCATTTCATTGCTGCACTCAGCTGCCTGGGCAGGCTCGGAGACGCAGGTTGAAAAGTCTCGTTCCAAGTTTGGAGAGAGAGAGAAGAGCTTGAAATAAAAAAGAATACATTTCATCACATGTATAGCATATTGATAACAAGTTTCTTAACACATTCGATCCTGAGATGTGACTTTTCAAGAAACAACTGTATCCACCAGATAAGAAAATCAAATTCAAATCTCTAGACAACATTTTTGCTAGAACATGAAGAACAAAATTTTTGAAGTAGATCCATTTGTGAATGATTGCTAATTTAAATTTCTCTTACATTCAAGGGCCAAAAGACAAATCTTACAAGAATTTTCCTAAGTGCTCCAGAGAAAAGAGGCTAATACCCCTTAATTCTGGGAACTGATACTTAATAAATTCCACTGAAACTCACTTTCCTGTAGATTTGTGATGGGCATTATCATATTACAGATTTTGCAACATCCTGAAGTAGAAATACCACATTACTTTGGTTGAATTATCAAAGTTTCTGAAACACATTTGTCCACAGAAACCCCTTTCGTTTTCTAGTAATAACAACCAAAATTTCAAATAAACTTGGAAAATTTATCAATTTTCAATGTTTTTAAAACTTCAGTAATAAAGCCACCAAGAAAGTATCTCTAGAGACTTTTTTTCTAACACAGTCAAGTCAGATTTTTCTGAACAACAAATGTTCAGAGGCTGAGATGTGCTCTCAGTAATTTTGTTGGCTCAAATTATCAGTAAGTCACTTCATCATGTTCATTGTTGTTCAAATGGTTTGTAGCTGAACTAATGAAAAAGTGAAGTGTTATCCTTCAATATAATCATAACTGACTATTAGGACAGGGCAAAACTATTTTTTACCAGTAGTGATGGATATAAGCAAATCCATCTACCCTCTCTTTTCCCAAATGATAAGTGACAGACTTCTTTTACAGGGTAAAGATTAGGAACAGGGATGATCCTTGAAGGAGGATAGTACATAAAACTGTCACTTTTTGCATTTAAAATTTTGGATATTATATATACTATTGATATGGTTTAGACGTTTGGTCCTGCTGAATTTCATGTTGAAATTAGATCCTTGGTATTGAATGGGGGTGGGGCATCTAGTGGGAAGTGTTTAGTTCAGGAGGACAGATCCTTCGTAAATGGCTCTGTGACCTCCCCACGATAATGAGTGAGTTTATATGACTAACTGCTAACATTTCTCTCCAATTTTGTCTTCCATTTACTTTTATAAAAATACTTGTTGCTGTTTGGATTCCACATATTAGATGAATGTCCCTCCCAGTTTGACACTAATTCCAATACATAGGGTTAAACTAAGACTTGTCTATGTTCAGTTTTACGCAAAGGAAAACTGTTCTTAGAGATTATTTTAGAAGACCTTCTAGTATAATATTTTTAATTAAATATTATTATATTTTAGTTTTTAAAAAAATCTTATTTGGTCAATTTGATGAATGCTAAAGTTTTTTAGGATAGGCAGAATTATAAAATAATAAAAGATATATAGCAAATTGGATCAATTAAGCCCACTCAGTGTTTTTTAATCAACCCATGCTCACACTACTTTCTGTCTCTAACATGGTAATTAGGAATGATAGTCTAAGTGAACCTTACTCACTTTATCATTATTAATCTACAAAGCAACTCTATGAGGTTGTTATAATCATTTCCATTCAGGTAACACACTTGACATTCACAGGGTTTTAACAACTTGTTCAATGAAATATTAATAGAGGGTGGCAAGGGCAGGATGGTGCAAATCTATCTGTCCCTTCTTTCTCAGTTACTATGCCCTAACCTGTATTATCCCTGACCTTGTGCTTTGAACTCTGGTTGACCCAACCAAACACAATGGGGCCTATATCCCACTGAACAATGTATTTTTCTATCAAATGAGCGTGTAACTGTGGGGACAATATCCAGGAGTTGAGGGACCAAGGTGCCAGGCTCAGCATTTGGGCCATTTTTCCTCTAGTGGCATACAAAAATTCTGGAGGTGGTAAATAAAAGGCACAAATTGAGCAGAGCTCTCAAGAGATTCAAAAGACAAAAGGATTATTGGCAATGAACAATCCATAAAGAAAATTAAGTAAATAATTCCTTTCATAATAGCAGCCAAAGAAATTAAATAGCTAGGTATAAATTTAACCAAGAAAGCAAAGACTTGTGCTCTGAAACCTGCAAAAGAAATATAAAAAGGCCCAAAGGGAAAGACATCCCATCTTCATGGACTGTACGACAATATTGTTAAGAAGTCTGAACTACACAAAGTGACGTACAGATTCAATAAATACCGATAAAAATTCCAATGGTCTTTTTTGTACAAATGGAAAAACTTAGTCCCAAATTCATATGCAATTACAGGAGGCTTTAACTAGCCAAACAAGTTTAAAAACAAACAAGCAAAATTGGAGGGCCCACACTTCAAATTCAAAATTTAGTATAAAGCTACAATAATTAAGATAGTGTAATAGCATCATAAGTACAGACACTTAGACCAAAGGAATAGAATTGAGGATCCAGAAATAAATCCATACCTTTATGGCCAAGTGGATTTCAACAAGAGTACCAAGACCATTCAATGGGTAAAATCATTGCTTCAACAAATGGTGTTGGTACAATTGAATATCAACATGCAAAAGGGTGAAGCTGGACTCCTACCCTCTATCATATCTTCCACCATATTAAAAAAAACTCAAATGGATCAATGCAATAAATATTAACTTAAGAGCCAAAACAATAAAACTCTTAGAAGAAAACATAGGGATAAATTTTTATGTCCTTAGATTTAGCAATGGGCTCTTAGATATGACATTAAAAACACAAGCCAGAAAAAAAATAGAAAGGGACAAAAAAAGAATGTGAAAGACAATGCACATAAGGCAATAAAATACTTGCAAACTATGTATCTGATATTGGATATCTGCCCCAAAGTAGTCATTTTATCAAAAAGACACCTGCACTCAAATATTTATCAAAGCACAATTCACAATGGCAAAACTGAGACTTCCAGATATGCCCACCAAGTCTCGAGTGAATAAAGAAAATGTAGTGTACACATACACCATGGAGTAATACTCAGCCATAAACACGGATGAAATAATGTCATTTGTAGCAACATGGATGGAGACCATGATCCTAAGTAAAGTGTATCAGGAGTGGAAAAATAAGCTCCACATGTGCTCTCTAATAATTGGAAACTAATCAATGGACACAAAAAGAGATGTAAAGATATGCTTAAAATTATGAAGGGGGGCATAGGAGGAGAGGGGTAAAAACTTAGCTGTCAGGCACAGTGAACACTATCCAGGCACATTAAAAACCCTGACTTAAGTGTCATGAAAAATATCCATGTAACAAAACATTTGCACCCCCTTAATATATTGAAATGGAAAAAAGTAAACAATTTTAAATAAAAAACCAGAAAATTTCTGAGACCTGAGATCTAATAGTTGCCATTTTGACAGAGTCTTGCCTTCTTCTTGACATTTTACTCCCTTTCGATCGTATTCTAGTATTCTCAGGTCTTGGCCTCCAATTTCACCCCCTCTGTTGAGATCTTCCAAATGCAGCTATTGTCCCTGAAGCCTCCTGGTCTGCTTCCAGCAGCCCGGGGAAGTGACTTCCTGCCACACAGTCTAATCTCCCAACAGTTTTGAACAACATGACTGGCCCTTTGCGTGGAATCAGACGGACTTACACGTGTCTGTCTTGCCCACTCTTCTATGTGGCAGTCTCCTCCAGGAGCCTATGAGCTCCCCTTCAAAAGGAACTGTGTTCCACTCAAGTTTGCATTTAGTAGAATACCTGGCACAAGGCCTGGCACACAACAGACATTCAACAAATAAGGAACAATTTTTCTTGAAAATGTGTTTCATGAAAAGTACACCAGTGTCAAAAGAACAGAGGGGTGCAGGGACCTGCCCAGGGAAGGGAATATTTTAATGCTTCTTATTCTTAACAAAAGGACATTTATTACACCTATGTGAAAGATGTTAATTTTTTGTTTTTGTTTCTTTTATTTTGCCCTATACTTGACTTCAAATATCTCTCTGCTAAGTTCTAACTAAAGTACTCTTCACTATAATTATCTGATTACCAGAGAGATTAATAAGCCTTTCAACTTGGCTCATAAATCACAAATTTCTACAAGTGGAGGTTTTCAAAGAAGAGGCAAACTCACATTGCTCAGTCACCCCACCGTCCACTTGAATCAGTTTTAGAATCTAACAGCATTTCACGTTCACAGGCATAGAAAAGTATTGATTTTTTTTTTGAAGTGAACATTATATTTTAATGACCAAAAGTGATAAATATTGTACTGAATGAAAGACAAGCCCAATATTTCAGAGAATATGAATCTTTGTGTTCTCCCAAACAAAAATACATTTCTATTTTATCACCACAGAACAATTTGAAAAATTTAAGCTACTAAAAAAACTAAGTAACATTATGTCTGATAAAAGAACTTGGGTATTATCATACCCAGCAGGGTTTATGACTTAGAAAAGTTGATATTAAAAAAAACTGTTGAGCGAGTGACAAATTCAGTTTATGAATCAAGAGGGGAGATTCCATGGGACTGACCAGGGTCAGAATCAGGTTGGAAATTATAGGAAGACTTCCAAGGCCTGTGACCAAAGATTCTTTACCTGAAAAAGCAGATGATAGGAATTTAAAACACAGGAAGCAGTGGCTGATGCCATTGAAGTAATAATATTGCTTTGGGAATCCTTTTTCAGCAGTCCAGGCTGAATTATATCTTACCACCTACCTCACACCAACAAATCCTGCCGTGAGGCAGACAGAAATGTTTATGCCATTGTCAGTGTATGAGTAACATAAGGTATAAAGAGAGATAATTACAAAGAAATAAAATCCATCACTCAGTAAACATTTAATGACCACCTTTCGTGTGCCAGGCAGGGTTCTAGGTGCATGTCAAACACCAGTGAACCAGTCAAGGTTCCCCACACCAGTGGAATGTACTTACTAAAGATAAACAGAGACTGACGAATGAGAGAGGAAGGAAGGGAAGGAGGGAGGGAGGGAGGGAGGACGGGAGGAGGAGGAGCAGAGGGAAGGAATAGAGGAAGGGAGGATGGAAGGAAGGAAAGAGCGAGGGAGGGAGGGAGGACTAGAACCAATGATTGAAGAATTGCTAGGGCATAAAAAATTCAGAAATGGAGTAAAATAAAGATGTTAAAAACCAGAAAGAATTGGGTTAGCAATAAGTGCTAGTGGGAAATAATAAATAAAGGCTGGGAAAAGAAAAGTTGGAGAGTTTGACATATTTTAGACCACTAGGAGAGGGGGAAAGTCAGTAAAGGGAACAAAGAAGTGTAACTTCCCAAAAGAGTATAAGAACTTCTGTGCTGCAGCTATCAGGGTCAACCAGAGAGGCAGGACCAGTAGGGGACGTACATTAAGAGAGATTTATTGAAAGGACCTGGCGAGTGTGCTTGTGGGAGCTTGCTAAGCAAGTCTGAAATTAGTCGTGCAGGCAGGAGGGAAGACACTGGTAGAAGCTCCAAGCCCCACAAGATTTCTTTTTTTTTTTTTTTTTTCAGTTTTGGCAGGAGCCAGGCTCGAACCCGCCACCCCAGTATATGGGGCTGGTGCACTACTCCATGAGCCACAGGCATCACCCCACAAGATTTCTTTTTGCTCAGAGAAGCTGCAACTCTCTTTCTAAGGCCTTTCAGCTGATTGAATCAGGCCCACCTGGGTTACCTAAGTTCTAAGATAATGCCCCTCTACTTAACGTTGATTATTAATGAACTTCATTAATAATGAACTTTAAATACCTCCACAAAATACCTTCACAGCAACACCAAGATTTATATTTGACTGAGTAGCTGAGAAGCATAGCCTAGCAATGTCAACATGCAAAACTCATCACCACAGGTATGAAAATCAAAAAAGAAGTTCTTACTTCATCAGTAACTGCAAGAGAAAGCGAGACAGCCTTGGAAACAAGAGAGAATGAAGCTTACTCCCTGGTGAAGTGAAATAGTGGGCTTCTTAGTACGTGTCTACTGTGTCAAACAGAAATTTACGTGTCATCTTTAAAAGCTTTGAGGCTATTATGAAACAGGAACCATAACACCCACAAACCTATCATTCATTACACATAAACCACAATGGCAGGTGGCCAATAGTGGTTTTCCTACACAGGCTGAAGCCCGTACTGGCTGTTCTGATCACACTGTGGGTTTCTTGCCTGCCTTCCTTTGCTGTGTCCTTCCTCCCCCCAGAGTCTTCCCGTCTCTCTCCCTATCCCACTCACATAGGACAAACACCTTAACCTGTCTCAGTTCTTACTGGACTTATCCCTTTCCTATTTTTAATAGTATTTCTCATGCAGGTACCATCTCCTTTTCTAGACTATAAGCTCTCCAAAGACAAGCACCAAGTCTTCTATCTCAGGACTGCATTGCAGAGTAGTGACCCAAAATAAATTTAGATAAATAAATGAAGGAGTCCTGTAAGAATTATTAGAAGTGACACATTTAAACAATGACTAAGATTTCAACGTAAAAACTCAAAATGTCTCTAAATAATTAAGGGTTAAATCTCCTGACAACTCAAGAGTTACATTTGAACTATTTTTAGCTTTTCAAAATGCCTTGCTCTCTTATCAACATTAATGTTTCAATTCAGTGATACAATAAATTTTTGACCAACCAAAAAATGAAAAGGCTATGAAGTAGAAGTGCTACAAAATTAATTCAAGACAGTGACTTTCTTGTATACTTTTTAGAAATAAATTACATATATTTAAGGAAAACTCGGCAGCTTTTAACCATGTCATTGGCAGACTACCACTACTATCCATAGTAAATAATAATTTCTCATTATAGTTACTGCCAAATTTATATTATCATTTTTATTGTCATTTTCACCCTCAAAATGGACATCAGTGGGCACCATTATTGCAAATGGGATAGAGAAAAGTGTTTGTATATCTGGGGTACTCAGAGGAAGTGGGAAAATGGAAAAAGGAGAGAGATCCTTCTGCAACAGTTTCCCTATGGAGCTCCATGTGGCTCTGAGACTCACTGCAAACTCCTTATTGGAACATAACTTCACAGCCACTCCATATTTATTACACATACATATCTACATATTTTTATTACAAAAGCAATGCATACCCATTGTAGAGAGTGAAAGTAGACCTTTCCTTTGATCCGGCAATCCCATTATTAAATATCTACTCAAAAGAAAAAAAAAAAAAAAACATTTGACCATAAAGACATTTGCACTCCAATGTTTGTAGCAGCCCAATTTGCAATCACAAAGATGTGGGAACAACCCAAGTGCCCTTCAATGCACAAGTGGATTAATAAACCAGGGTATAGGGAGCGCCTATAGCTCAGTGGGTAGTATGCCAGCCACATACACTGAGGCTGGTGGGTTCGAACTCCACCTGGGTCAGCTAAAACAATAATGACAACAACAACAACAAAATAGACAGGTGTTGTGGCAGGCACCTGTGTCCCAGCTACTTGGGAGGCTGAGGCAAGAGTATCACTTAAGCCCAAGAGTTTGAGGTTGCTGTGAGCTGTGACACCACCTCTCAAACTTGCCTGAGTTTTAACTGCAAGGTTAAACAACCTTTCCTGAATGCTTGAGGGATGGCAGGAGTAACTGAAACTTCCACCATTAGCTGTTACACTTAGAACAAGCCCTAAGCCCACCCCAAAGCCTCCCGACCCTTCTCCTGTGAGCTCCTCCAGCAGGAGAAAGCAGCTCAGGTCCACACTGGAGACATCTCTAAAGCTAAATTCAGTTTTCTGTCCGTATTTACTAATTGCATATTAAGCTCAGTTTATATTCACAAATAAATCCTGACTAAGAAAAGAAAATCTAAAAGTTCCAAACTGTAGACGGTGAATGGCAAACCTGTGGGTTTGGCTGCTGAGAAGAGGGGGTGTCTGAGCTGGGGAGGCAGGTGGAGGGAGAGGAAGGGTTGGTAAGGGCAGGACAAGGACCACAGGGAGGGCGGAGCCCAAATGCCAGTTCCGAGCTGCTGGGCAGGGAAGGGGGCCACACGGGCAAGTCGAGGTTACAAAGATGTGAGACGCTTCTTCATTATTTTTCCTGGGAATGGCCCTAAATGCCCTCACGCCTACATCTGACATCCCTGTATTTTAGAACACAGAAATGGAAAACTTTAAGAAAAAGAAAAGTGGACCTGGGCAGATGGCCTTTTATAACCTGTCTCCTGAGGGAGACTCTTTGCACACTGGGGCAGCAATCTGGCTGCGCCCTGAGGAAACTGGCCAACCGAAGTGAACACTGAACACCACACCGAGAGCAATTGCTCCCCTGGGGCGTCTCAGATTCTCTACAGGACTAGGAGTTTACATACCTCTCAGGAGGGGAAACAAGAATAGCAGACAGAAAACTCAGCACTGCAATTTCCCATTGAGAACGCTGAGAATGATTGGCTTTTTTGTTGTTGTTAAAATTTAATTTGAAGTAATCTCAAATTTAGAGGAAAGTTGCAAGAACAGTACGATCTTTTCCTGAATCATTGAGTTGCCAGTCAGATGCCTAGTCATCACTGAACGCTTCAGGGTACGTTTCCTATAAATAAAGGCATTCCCTGACATCTCCACAAGCCCATCATGAGAAGCAGAAAATCAGGGTTGTACATTTCTATGCCCTAATCCCTACCATCCAAGTCTTGCCGGCGATTGTCCTGACTCATTGCGGACCCCCATCGCAGGTGGGGGCCACGTGCCTTTAAGCTTCTTTAGTCCAATATAGTTTGTCAGCCCTTTTTGGGACTTTCACAATCTTGAACACAGCTAGTGGTTCTGAAGAACTTGGATTTGTCTCACGTCACCACGTGATTGGACCTAGGTTATATACCCATGGCAGAAATTCCACAAAAGCATTGCTGTGTTTTGTGCTCTCCTAATAAAATCGTACTTGATTTTGTCCCATTACTAACTGTGGTCACTCTGATCTTTTGACTAGGGCGGCAATTTCCGGGCTTCTACACCAAGAGCTTACTCTTTTTCCTCTTTGTAATCAATAAATAAATGTGGGAAGGTACTTCTAAACATGTCAACAAGCTATTTTTTATAAAACTTTTGATTCATGTATTTATGTATAATGAATATGAATTCATTAATTATAATGGGCCATAAGCCACTACTCTATTTATTGTGTTGCTCAAATTGTGCCCAGTTTGAATATTGGGAACCCCTTCAAGCTGGCTTCCACGACCTTTTGAAATGCCTTCATCAATCCTGGGACACTGTGCTCTCTGGCTTTCTGATACACCTGTCTTTTTCCCCTCTATGTCTCTTCTGCGTCACTGAGGTTTTTAAGCATAGCCACACTCATTCATTTTCTCTGCTATGCGGTACTTTACCATATAAAACATGACAACAATTTATCTTTCTCTCATCGATGAGCATTCAGGCTTACTTTATTTTTTTATATTTCAAACACTGTGGTAAAGAAAATCCACATAAACGCTTCCTAACACATAACCAAGAGTTTTACTCGAGTGTGGTCTGAGGATGGAATTTCTGTTCAAACAACAGGCCGTGTGAATACCTAACTTTATGAGCTAGTACCTAATTGCATTCAACAGTATTATAGCAATGTACATTGTTTTATGCCAGTAATATATTAAAATATCCCATTACTTCACCTCCTCAATAACACTTCCCACTAACAGCCGTCTTTTCTTTTCCAACTCAATGGATATAAAATAGTATCTTGTTGTTGCCTTAGCTAGAATTTCCTGATTCCTAGTAGGATGAATCGTCTTTTCATAAGTTGGACATTTCTATTTCCTTTTCCACATGGTGTCTATTGTGTGTTGCTAAATTTTCTTTTTTAAATTTGTTTATCTTTATTTAGGAGAGTTACAGGGATATGCACATTTTGGTTACATAATTTGCCTTTGTACATTTTAGGTTAAAGTTATAAGCGTGCCCTTCACCCAGAATACGTGCACTTTCCCGGTCAGGTGTGAGTTTGCCCTGCCCTCCTCCTTCCTGCTCCCACCCACTCGATTTCCACTGAGTTCTACTTCCCTATGTGCGTAAGTGTTGACTGGCTAGTTCCCATTTAGTACTGAGTACATGTCGTGTTTGTTTTTCGGTTCTTGAGATACTTTACTTTTACACACAGTTTTACACACAGTTGTGTTTGTATCTAGAACTACACAGTTTTACCACATCTGTCGATTCTCATGACCACACATCGCAGACACGGAACACCCTTCTACAGCCCCAGCCCCTCCCTAAGCCCACTACCCGCTGTCCTCCATCTATGCAATGCTGTCTGTCAAAACAATGAGCAGATAGAAGGATGCATTATGATACTTTTAGGGGATGGATTTTGGACTCAGCCTAATTCCCTCGAGATCCATCCAAGTTGCCGTGCAGAAGCGCGTAACAGTAATTTCTTCCTTTTTATTGTTGACTATGGTTCTGTGATATCATGTACATGTTCAATAATCCACTCATTGGAGGGCATTTTAGTTACTCCCAGTTTGGAGCCGTTATGAATAAAGTTGCTCTGAAGATTCTTGTACATGTTTTTGTGTGAACAGAAATTTTCATTTCTCTGGGATAAATGCCCAAGAGTACAATTATCAGTTTGCATCATAAACGTTATGTTTAGTTTCATAAGAAACAAATTAACTGCCAGACTCTGTCTGCATCATTTGACATAGTATTTGTGAAATCAACCCAGCTTGGTTATGTTGCATTATATTTACATATTACTCGATCATTTTGGATAAATTCTTAGTGATATTTTAAAATTTTACCCTTAATGTTGTAAAGCAGTTCATAAATTGATATTTTATTTATTGTAACTGATGTCATTAATATGCGCTTATATTTGGCTGACCTTAATCTATAGAAAAACTGGAGGCCATAATAGAGGATCTTTGTCCTGAGAAAGACGAAGTGTTTTGTTTCTTCAGGGAGCCAGAGATGTTACCTGCCTGGGACCCTATCAGCTCCTTCCTAGTATTCCCAGGTAAATTAAGACTCCAATCCTGTACCCAAATTGTACTTACTTCACATCTTATTCTCCCAATCCAAAGTAGATATCTTTAGGACCAAGATAGGCAGAAGGAGGAAAGAGTGGGGCAAACTAGCTCAGAAGTCTGGAGTGGCTTGGAACAGTGACATAGCACAGACCTCAGAGGCGGGCCACAAGGATCCCCCAAATTCACACTGCATCCTGCGTAGGAAGAGTTCAAATAGGAAAACAAAGAGCATAGGAATAAATGAAAGTTTCCAAAAGCAAGGAGGTAATGTCTTTCCAATTTTACCTGAGGGCACACCCACAAAAAATTATTTTTGGCAGCTTACAGACATTTGGAAGACTCTTTTCCAATCTTATTGACAGTATTAAAATAACAAGGTGTTGTTTTGCTAAAATTCTGGCCAGTCTAAACTCAGTCTTGTCAGTTAAAAAGTGCCTCGGCCACTTTAAGCAATGAAGGCTATAGGTAATATTCCCTCAAGGTCAATGGAAACTAGAACATTCTCTATTTGAGGCATTTGTGTCACATCTTTTCTGTTGTCTCACATAATGATGATACCACTATAACCCTTAAGAACTTTAACACAATGTCTGCTCCTGGTATTCCACAGTAAAGATAATTCATAGCTTTTTTTAACTGGTCCTCTACTGAGGGTCGTTTGGGTTATTTCCAGTATTTTATAAGTTATTGTAAGACTTAATGTTTGTTTTTATAACTAAATAATTCCTAAAAGGATATAGAAGTTTAATTTTGGCTTAAGGCTGTACATTCAAGTCCTCCTGCAAGTAACCTACACTGAATTTTGGCAGGAGGGGTGGAGGAGATACGTTTATTGAGTGTTCCTTGAAATGTGGTCATGCATTTTGGCTGCTTAGGTGAAGACAGTGGGTATAGACAGAATGTGGAAGAAAACATGTAATTTACAAATCAGAAGCAAAGCCAGCCTCTGGTCACCCTCAATGAAATGTAATTTAGATGGCATCCTGCTGATTTTTGAAAGAACAAATCTTGGAATAGTCTCCATTTTCTTATATTCTAACATTTGTTGGCCTCCATTTCTGTTCCTTTGAGTTCTTTTTAATCAAATGAAGCTTTTGAGTATCTGAGTAACAGGTCAAGTGGCAGATTTTTATATTCACCATTTGCTCAGTGAAATGGAACTTTTAAAAGACAGCCAATAAATCACTCCGTCACTTGAAAAGTGAGCTCAAAAAAAGATAATAGGAGTGGTAAGACAAATTATAAAATGCCAAATATATTCACTGCAATTCATTCATAAAACAGAAGAGGACTGATTTCAATCTTTGAAGCATAATTCCAATATAACCTTTCTTTTCTTTCAGTCAAGGAGCTCAGAGAAGCAACCTCAGCTCCCACGTCTCTAAATATAGAAAAATCGGTTTAACTTAGAAACACAGGGCTGTAAAATTAGTAGCATTTTTTAAGCTTCCACATGTACAATCCATTTCTAATATACAAGATGAAGACTGAGTAGCAAAGCTACATTGTCAACTCTCATGTACCCAGATAGGGTGTCCTTCCTCTCCCCCGGCCACCACTCTGACATCCCTGGAGTAGCAGATTCGCTCATGGAAAAGCCCAGACCCAGGAGTCAGAAGGCTTTCCAGTCCTTGCTTGGACTTGTCAGAGCAGTTTCCAGTCCTTGCTTGGACACTTTGAGGCCATATGAATTTCAATAATTTAAATTCTGAATCTTCTTTGTACCATTATTAAAATTTGGATCTCTAACTCCTAAGGTAGCATACGGATTAAAATTGAATGGTTCTTAAACCATTACAAAATCCAGCTGTTGAAGCCTAACCTTAAACCAATTAAATCAGACTCTTGAGAAGGGGACCTAGATATCAAGAGTTTTTTATTCTCCTCTCTGGGTGATTCCACTATGCTGCCAGGTTTTAAAAACCCTGTTGAGCTAGTACTGAATATGTAAATATCTAGTCCACTGCCTGCCCCTTAGCAGACTTGCAGTAAGTGGTGGCTGTAATTATTATGTCCTATCGAATTCCGTAATGGCTTCTTGTCTGCCGGGTCTTTCCATTTCTTATCTGAGTGTCTCCAGACTTTCAGAGTAAAATTTGATTTTAGAGCCTCTCTGCTCCAACTTTGTCCTATTTTTCCTTTGAAATCCTTTTTTTATCTCCCTGTTTCTCATCTACTCCTTTAATAAGATAGTATTCTAATACTCCTAAAATGAAAGCTACCAGGATAGGGTAGAAAGGAACTCTAAGTAGAATTTCAGAATCCATGGAGTCAGAGGAAGCTGTGATAGAGAGCCAAGTGCCATCCTTGACCCCTCAACAATATCCCCCTTCATCACTCTGTGGACCAGGCTACCGATGGGCGTAAACATTCCCAACTCCAAGTACTCAGTGGCTCAAGATGGCTGTTCCTGGTTACTTTTTTATACAGTTACATATTTTTATTCAGTCCCTCTTTGTCCAGCTAAGTAAAAATTGTTCTAGTTAACTGCAAATCACCATCGTCATGGATGCCATGGCATGTGGCCAAACACACACAGCAAGCATGGGATTTGAAGAGCTTCCCTCTTCAGGGCTGCCAGACTGATTTGTTTGCTTTTCACTGAAATGAAAATATAAGTTAATTAAGATTAGATAAGTGATGAGTCTGTCCTTAGTCAGGGAAGTATTGCTTCAGGAAAACAAGTGGTAGTCTTGCTACAGGCAAAAGCCACCCTCGGTTTTATACCGACATGCATTACAAGGATGTGTCAACCATTCTCCGTAGATTTCTGACACAAGGATGAATAATTTTCCACAAGACTTGTTAAATCAAGGTTAGGATTTAAAACTGACAGATGAAAAATTGAACCTTCTGAGTAAGCCAAACATCTGAACTGAACAATTTTCAATCTCAATGTCTGCCTCTTTAAAGCCTCTAAATTCTTCTGCTGGTTTGTAGCTAAGATTAATAAAACTAATCAACAGAGAAGCTGCAATAACGTTCAGCCATTTCTGAGTCCATGAAAATAAGATTTTGAGGGAAGATGTACAACATCGAGTTTTCTTCTTTCTGTGTGTGTTTGGTGTTCAGTTACCTTTCTGAGTAGTCTGTGGCCTGTCAATCATTCCTGAATCTCCCTTCACTGCTCAATTCCCTGCAACACATAAATATCGTAAGGAATTGAATTTTAACCAGATGTCTAAAGTACTTTGTTTTGATCACCTTTTCCTCACCCATTGTTGAGGGAAGGATTCCCGCACCAAGACTACGGCCAAACACGCCTCACCCGACCCTGGACAGATGAGATTTCTAGCCGCTTATTGGCCACATGTACTCACAGCCTGGGAGAAGACATGCACCAGTACAAAGGGCCTCTCGGGATCATACTCTGGAATAGACTTAACCACAGAGACTGTGGGAGGCAGGCTTTGTAGTATCAAGAGGATGAGGTGACCCCCTGAGTCCTAAGAGAGGATGTAATGGTGGGTTTGTTTTTTTTTTGTTTGTTTGTTTGGGGTTTTTTTGCAGTTTTTCACCGGGGCTGGGTTGGAACCCACCACCTCTGGCAAATAGGGCTGGTGCCCCACTCCTTTGAGCCACAGGCGGCTTTTTGAGTAACTTGACAGGACAATAGGAAACTGTCCGGCCACCCCTGCACCCGAGCGGGGCCAGCCCCATGCAGAGCAGGCACAGGCCACAGGGAGGAGATGCCCCTTTCCAGCCACCAGTGGAGGCAGGAGCTGCAGGGAGGGAGTGAGAACCTCCGGAAGCTGTGGCAGCAGCAGGCGACAGCCCCCATGGTGCCATTGCTGCCACCCCAGCCCTTCACAGCCTGTCCTGCCCTCCACGGCTGCGGTGCCTGAAGGGAAAAACTCGCCCTGCTTCCCTCTTCCCACCTGCAGGGAGCAGCCAGGCCCCAGCTTCTCTCCTTCACAGGTTGGGATACTGAGGGGTGCGGCTAGGGCAGAGAGTAGGAACCCATTTACTGGGTCTAGCATCTAACATCTAACTAGGACTGTTCCCTAGTCAGAACAGATAGTGCGGAGGCCCTAGTGATCTTATAGGGACCTGGGCCCATGGGGCCCCATACTGAGTAAACTTGAAAATTTCCACCCCCACGGGTTCTTAGGGAAGATGCCTGTGTGTTGAAAAGTTTCTGCATAATCCCAACCTGTCGATGACCCCAAGGCAGGTGGCAACAGCCGATCCACCTAGCTTTGTGAACCTATAAAAGACAGTGTGGGTTCAGACCCAGGGTCTTTTCTCCACTCACCGAGAGGCACCCCTTGCTCTTGAGACATATTTTCCTAATGATTGGCTCTCAGTTGAGAGCAGTACAATTGTGTGCACCACATTAAGAGAAGATGATGATTTTGCAATATACACACAAATCCTATCCAACTTCCTAGGGCTCACATATACATACCGTACACCAATTTCCGTCTCTTAACGTTGTCCTATCAATGTTTATTGAAAGTGTGTAGTACTTGAGCAAAAATAAGAACAAAAAGAGCAAACCCCTGGCCAGTGAAAGCCTGGCGGTGATCACAGTGGACATGCACACTGCCGGGGGGCGGTGATCACAGTGGACACACACACTGCCAGGGGGCAGTGATCACAGTGAACGTGCACACTGCCATGGGGGGCGGTGACCACAGTGGACGTGTACACTGCCGGGGGGCGGTGACCACAGTGGACGTGTACACTGCCAGGGGGCGGTGACCACAGTGGACGTGCACACTGTCATGGGGGCTGGGCTCACAGTGGACGTGCACACTGCCGGGGGGCTGTGCTCACAGTGGACGTGCACACTACCATGGGGGGTTGTGATCACAGTGGACGTGCACACTGCCGGGGGGTTGTGATCACAGTGGACGTGCACACTGCCATGGGGGGCGGTGATCACAGTGGACGCGCAGACTGCCCGGGGGGCGGTGATCACAGTGGACGTGCACACTGCCGGGGGC
>NW_003852429.1:11422911-11423942 GCF_000181295.1 Otolemur garnettii
AGCCCTTCACAGCCTGTCCTGCCCTCCACGGCTGCGGTGCCTGAAGGGAAAAACTCGCCCTGCTTCCCTCTTCCCACCTGCAGGGAGCAGCCAGGACCCAGCTTCTCTCCTTGACAGGTCGGGATACTGAGGGGTGCGGCTAGGGCAGGGAGTAGGAAGCCATTTACTGGGTCTAGCATCTAACATCTAACTAGGACTGTTCCCTAGTCAGAACAGATAGTGCGGAGGCCCTAGTGACCTTACAGGGACCTGGGCCCATGGGGCCCCATACTGAGTAAACTTGCAAATTTCCACCCTCATGGGTTCTTTGGGAAGATACCTATGTGTTGAAAAGATTCTGCATAATCCCAACCTGTCAATAACCCCAAGGCAGGTAGCAACAGCCGATCCACCTAGCTTTGTGAACCTATAAAAGATGGTGTGGGTTCAGACCCAGGGTCTTTTCTCCACTCACCGAGAGGCACCCTGTGCTCTTGAGACATATTTTCCTAATGGTTGACTCTCAATTAAGAGCAGTACAATTATGTGCACCACATTAAGAGAGAGAAGATGAAAATTTTGCAATATACACGAATCCTGTCCAAATTTCTAGGGCTCTCACATATATACAGTACCAATTTCCGTCTCTTAATGTTGTCCTATCAATGTTTATTGAAAGTGTGTAGGACTTGAGCAGAAATAAGAAGAAAAAGAACCAACCCCTGGCCAGTGAAAGCCTGGCGGTGATCACAGTGGACATGCACACTATTGGGGGGCGGTGATCACAGTGGACATGCACACTGCTGGGGGGCGGTGATCACAGTGGACATGCACACTGCTGGGGGGCGGTGATCACAGTGGACATGCACACTGCTGGGGTGCGGTGATCACAGTGGATGTGCACACTGCCAAGGGGCGATGATCACAGTGGACGTGCACGCTGCCAGGGGGACAGTGATCACAGTGGACATGCACACTGCCAGGGGGCGGTGACCACAGTGGACATGCACACTGCCAGGGGGACGGTGATCACAGTGGACATGCACACTGCC
>NW_003852429.1:11424909-11429546 GCF_000181295.1 Otolemur garnettii
CAGTGGACATGCACACTGCCATGGTGGCGGTGATCACAGTGGACGTGCACACTGCCGGGGGGTGCTGATCACAGTGGACATGCACACTGCCGGGGGCAGTGACCACAGTGGACGTGCACACTGCCATGGGCCCTTTTCTTCAGGGTTCATCCTCAACACAATAACTCTGGAAAATGAGTTCCCCTTCTTTTTGCCTCTCCCTGACTCCTTTTCTATAATTCAAAGCCAAAGCCCACTCTCAAAACAGTATTTCTTGAAGGTTGACTCAAGAACAAAATATACTGACGGACATTTATTTAAAGTCATATTAGCAATATCTACCCAAAGAAGAAATACAATAATGAACACCAATCTCCAGATGGCTTTTATGATTGATAAGTTGGAAAGTTGGATTACATCATGTCTAAACTCCATAACCTTCCTTTCTATATGTTGAAATTTGAAATTATTTTGCCTGATTATAATTCCAAATAATTAAGTAGACATAAACACAGAAGCTACTTCAAGATGATTTTAGTGAAAAAAAAAACTATCTAAAATTAACTATTTCAACTGAGATAAGAAAATACTTCATTCTTCACAATATTCTTCCCAATAACCCTGAATAGAAAGAAGTCAGAGGCTTGAATTTGAATGCTCCACTTTATAAGATAGTTAGGCATAGAGGTTACTCAATTCCTTCCAAGCTTAAATGTCTTCACCTGTGTAAAAGGGGATCTAACCCTTGCTCTGATAGTCATTCTGCAAAATAAATAAGATAATAGTCATGGAAACTATTTGAAAAGTACAACATGTTATGCTTGAATGTCAGATACTATTAGGCCAAAGGGTCTTGGATATGTTTACTCCATGCTTTTTCCCTGGATGATCCATTTATTTTCCTGTTGATGAGGGATATAAAAACTCAAATTTTGCTGTTATTACTGAAGCTGCTCTCTGTAATTTCACCATTCACACATGGGCTGCCTGGAATTTAATCCCAGGCTCCAAACCCAGACTCTAAGACCAATTCATCTGTGGAGTAAAGATTCAGAGCAAGGCTTTTAGACCAATTGCCTGGGTTACATGCTTGTTCTGCCACCTCCTCGCCATGTAACTAAGAACACAGCCTTTAATCTCTCCTGATCTAATCCTCAGTGTTCTCTACCATAAAATCTGAATACTACCAGAATCTTACTCCTAGAGAGATTAAAGGGGCTCACACATGCTGTGCGTCTGGACAGTGCCTGACACGTATGAAACCCTCGGTTGTTTGTCTGGTATGAGGAGTCCCACCTCCAGCCCTCTCCTGCCTCCAGCCTGCTTCTCCCCCAGTGTTTACCCTGGTCACAAACCTGCAACAGTACTGCTTCCTCCCCATCCTCACACCACGTCCAATCATACAATCGCTTACCTGTCAAGTCAAAGCCCTATATTTGTTTCTCATCCCTCAGCTTCTTTGCTTGCCCCAGACCATCTCTTTCTCAACCGAATGAATCACAGATGAATCACTCACAATAAATGAATGGTGACAACAGCCTGCTAACTACTCTCTCTGCCTTCCCTCTTCTGCCCTTCTTCTCTCCCTAATCCACACTTTCTGTTTTCTCCTAAGTGACTTCTCAAAAGTGAAAATATACTCTTCCTTGGTTTAAAAACCTCCAGTGGCTCTACATCATCTCCAGGACACAATCCAAACTCTGCAACATAGTAATACAGCAATTAGAATAAACTTTCAGAGGCTGGCTTCCGTCTATGCCCCAGACCAGATTTAATATTCAACTCACACCACACCCAGTCATGCTCAAGATTTTCAGATTCTCAAAGGAGCCTTAAATTCCCTTGATGCTTCCAAATCAACTGTTTTCTTGTTGGGGGTGGAGGGTACCACTTCTCCAACCCCAATTGACCTGGTCTGATTACTTGGCTGGGCTAGAAAGTTCAACTGAGACACAGCAGTAATCTAAAGCAAAAATGAGTGGAAACTGAAAATGAAACTGGGGCGGCACCGGCAAAAAGCCTGGGTAGAGAGCAAAGAGAGCCTGCACAAGTTCAGGGTAACAGATTTAATTTAGGAAGAACAGAGAAAGAGTTTAGAGCACTGTCAAAGACAGTTACAAGTGGGTCCTTTGCACGAAGGAGAACAGGTGAGAAAGCCACACACAGCGCAGTGTGGGGGTGACACCCCTTCCTCTCTGTCTGAAACCGGCTGTCTTTCAGTGGTCTCTTTGCACTGCCAGGCACCATTGCCCTTCCCTGCTGGTTGAGTGGCCAGTGATCCTACGGGCCCTCCTGGCTTTCCTGTTCTGCAGGCCAGGTTTCCTCCCACCCACTTGAAGCCCCTTGAAGCCCCTTTCTTGGTGTATCTCCTCATTTCTTTCCTAGAATACTTGCCTAACTTATTTCTAATCTCATAATTTTGCTTAATATCTCAACTCAATTATTTATTCCAGAAGACCTTCATGACCCATAGGTATAAGTAGGGCCCCTGTGTTGTGCTGATACATCCCCCTCTTTCTCTGCTGCTATCTCTGTTCTCATGATTACTTTCATAACATCTGCCTTAACCTCTGTACTGAGTTCCATGAAAACCTCAGCTATTTTATTGACCTCAATATCCTAAGTCTGTCACACAGTGCTTGACATACAGATACTTGGGATGGAACTACGAATCAATTAATACCATGGCTCTACAGTGTTTAAATCCTCTCTCTATCCTTTATACTCTCGACTAACAGGTACAAACAATTCTGAGGAACGAACACCTGCAAATCTATCACAGTTCTACAATGTTGTCCTTTCTGGACACTGATGAAAGATGTAAAAGTGTTCACTACTGCTTGGGTAATAAATACTTGGAAAAGCATACCAGGTAATACATCCTTGAGTACACATGTATGCAGTATTACTAAATACCTGAAAAATATGTGAATAAAAAAATTGATGTCAAAGAAAGCCAAACAAATCTATTAGAAAATTTTAAAACAATAAGACCAAAAATTAAAGCAATTAGAATTCAGGAAGAATAAGGTCAACTGTTTATATCACTAGTCACATCATTTTAACCTGCTATGAGTTTTCCTATTATAAAGCAAACATAATATAATTTAGTAAATCCTGAAAAAACAGTCCTAGGTTTTAAAAGCACCAGGAGCTATTTAGCTTTGTTTTCTAGGCATATAGTTATGCAATTTTACTTTACAAGTATGTCTAGGCTTAAAAAAAATACTTACAAATGATATTTGCTACAAATCTTTTTATTTACTGGCTGAACTATAGTCATTAGGACACATTTTGTTTACTTATAATTATATTTCGAGGTAAGGAAGGCTGTCTGGCCAAGCTCCACCATTAAACTTCACAAATGAGTCAGCCTGCACTGGAGCACACAGTACAGTCCTGCAGCAACAGTGTATGGACCTCTACCTCTACCTCTGTATGGACCATATTTTCTTGTTTCTTTGCATATCTCATAATTTTTTATTAAGAGTTGGACATTTAGGGGTGGGACAGGGGCAAGATGGCTGACAGGCGCCAGCCTCCAACAGAAGTTCCCATTCAGAGGGAAGGGTACTGTCTGGAAAATACCCAATAAAGCTGAAGATTGGGAGCGCAGATGAGAGAGAAGAGTAATATCTGCAGGACATCTCTACTGAGGCAAGTTGAGACTCCAAGAAAGCAATTTACAGGTACATAATACATCCCAAAGGAAACGTGTCCGTCCCCTCCCCCAAGAAAGTTGTGGCTTTCTCTTTGTTTTCTCTTTGTCTGCTCCTGTAAGTTTTCTACAGGCAAGCAGTGAACGGAGGACCTATTATCTCCACCCATGTGTGAGAACCACAGGAACAGGGGTCTACTCCCCTAGAGGGACTCTGCTGAGATTCTAAACACTCTCTCCCCTGGCAGAAAAACCGAACAAATGTTTTCACTGCCATTTTGATTTCCAGTCTACCCTTTCTCCCTTGCCTACAGAGACAGTGAGGAGGGGGCACAAGAGCAGCATCCCCCAACCCTGCAGGACCAAGTGCCCAGTCCCACTACTGCAGCCAGAGACCTGCTAGACCCATGTGCTTTCCGCGGGTGGCAGTGGAGGAGTCCCCCATTCCAGGCACCTGCACGGGAGGCCCCAGAACTGCTTGCTAGAGCCGTGCATGCCCCCATGGGAAGTGGTGGAGGAGTCCACTCCTCCAGGTGGGCCCATAACTGCTTGCTAGAGCCACACGCCCCATGGGACAGGGTGGCGGAGGAGTCACCCACTCCAGACAGGCCCAGAACTGCTTACTAGAGCTGAGTGCATCCCACAGGCTGCAGCAGAGGAGTCCCCCAATCCAGGATGGCCCAGAACTGCTTGCTAGAGCTGTGTGCCCTGCGGGCAGCAGCAGAAGAGTTCCTTGCTCCAAGCACCTGCCTGCGCCGGGTGGGCCCAGAACTGCCAGAGCTGTACACTCCCAGCATCCCCAGCTAGCTGCCTGAGAACTATGAGAGGACGGTCAGTTGAGAGGGAACCATACTAGAAAGCGGTACCCCAGGCAAAGAGGAGCAGCCACAGCAGTGGGAATAAGGCTCACACCCCTGGGGTCTTCTGGACAGACACATTCTGCCTCTCTGGGCAGCCAGAGGAAGCCGGCATCTTCTCCGGTAGAGGCCACTGACTGAAC
>NW_003852429.1:11430178-11431130 GCF_000181295.1 Otolemur garnettii
CAGACAGTTTCAGAACCCCAGCATGACTCAACCCAAACAAGACATCCCCCAGGCACATCATAATTAACTTCACTAAAGTTAATATGAAAGAGAAAATTCTGAAAGCAGCTAGAAGTAAGAAAACCATAACCTACAAGGGGAAGAATATTAGAATGACTGCAGATTTTTCTGCTAAACCTTTCAGGCTAGAAGAGGGTGGTCATCGACTGTCAACCTCCTAAAACAAAATAAATTTCAACCCAGGATCCTGTATCCAGCTAAACTGAGTTTCATTTATGATGGGGAAATTAAATACTTTAACGACATTCACACGTTGAAGAAGTTTGCTATAACTAAACCAGCCCTCCAGGATATTCTCAGACCTATCCTCCACAATGACCAGCACAATCCTCCACCACATAAGTAAATTTACACAGAAAATTTTGATCAAATTCCAACTTCCACAGTGGTGAAAGCATTAAAGATGTCCACTAGACTTTCAAAAAACTCGATACCCAAAATTATACCAGGTTTATCAATATTCTCAATCAATGTGAATGGCTTATATTGCCCTCTAAAGAGGCACAGGCTGGCTGACTGGATACAAAAACCCATGTATCTCTTGCATACAAGACTCCCATTTTACCCTAAAAGACAATATAGACTCAGGGTGAAGGGATGGTCATCTATATTCCAGGCAAATGGAAAGCAGAAAAAAGCAGGTGTTGCGATTTTATTTGCAGATACAATAGGCTTTATACCAACAAAAGTAAGCAAGGATAAAGATGGACACTTTATATTTGTTAAGGGTAATACTCAATATGATGAGATTTCAATCATCAATATTTATGTACCCAACCAGAATGCACCTCAATTTATAAAAGATACTCTAATAGACATGAGCAACTTGATTTCTCCCAGCTCCATCATAGTTGGAGATTTTAATACTCCTTTGGCAGTGTTGGATAGATCC
>NW_003852429.1:11434845-11450575 GCF_000181295.1 Otolemur garnettii
AAAAAAAAACTGTATTTCAAAAGTTGTAGAATTACATGTATGTCAGTTATCCAATAAAGGTGGCTTTTTTTTTTTTTTTTTGGCCAGGGCTGGGTTTGAACCCACCACCTCTGGTATATGGGGCCAGCACTCTACTCCTTAAGCCACAGGTGCCACCCAATAAAGGTGGCTTTTTTACTGCTGTTGTTATTTTTACATTCCAAGCAAGACAAAATCTAAGTTAAAGAAAAGAAACTAGAAAGATGTGTTTTTAATGATGTGTTATTTTAATAATCTTCTCGTGTATTATGAAAAGACCAGTCTAACAGCCTACTCTGCCTTTCCAGTTTTTGTTTTAACTTACGACATACAAGTAAGTGTTGAAAGGTGTCGTTTTCCTTAGGTCTGGCCTGAGTGTTTGGAATGAGCCCTGGTGACCATCCATTGAGTGACTATCATTATCTCTTCTGTCTATGATGTAGAAAAACGTTTACAGCATTGAAAACTCTCAAGAGCCATTTGATCCAAACGTTACTCATCTCCAATTTTTGTTTACCAGATGAAAAATAGGAGATTCAGAGAGACTGAGTAATTTGGCCAAGAACAAAACAGCCCCAAGGTGAATTCAAACCTACTTCTGAACAACTGGCCTTCATTTTCGTGATGGTAACACTGTATTTTATGAGATAATTCTCTCAAGATTTCATTGTGAAAAGAAGTGAGATACAAATTTAATAAGTCTGTGTATTTTTAAAAGTAAGCTTCCAAACATCTCTAATTATATGGACATATGGTTGGCATTCTTTTGTTAAGCTTAAATTTAGAAACTGATAACCAATAACTTCAACTCACCAACAACAGTATTTGAAATGAAAAACTTTTACTGCCCAATGACCATCTTTAAATGTCAGAATTTAAATATCAGGTCTATTCTGCAAATGTCTTTTCTGCTAAGAAACTACCTTGGGAAAAAATCCTTTTCAGGAAAATCACTACATCACTATGTAGTGTATGTATTTGTAAAATTTGTTTTGAGCAGGAAATTGCCAGTTTTAAGTTACTGGCAATGTTAATAAAAAAAAGATAAATTGCATATTCTGATAATTTTTTTAGAGATTCATCATGAACACAGTTAACAAGGAATCTCCGAGGGCATTGTGGATTTAAAGATATGAAATGAGTGGGGTGGTGCCTGTGGCTCAAAGGAATAGAGTGCCAGTCCCATATACTGGAGGTGGTGGGTTCAAACCCGGCCCCAGCCAAAAACTGCAAAAAAAAAAAAAAAGAAAATGTTATTAAGATATGAAATGAGTGAATACAAACCCAGCTTATTTTAAATCAGCTATTGAGCCATAAAACTCTAAGCTCTGATTTACAAAAAAATGTCAGCACACATCATGAATTCACAGAGGTATCATAACTGCAAGAAGAAACAGAATGAAAACATCAAACCATATTTTTCATTGTATGAATTTTTGTTAAAACGCAGACTTTGGGGAAAGACATTGTTTCATTAATAGGGAAAACATATTTTTCCTAATTAAGATTATTCCTGTTAGCATTGCCAAGGCATTTAAATATTATCTAATACAGTTATTCATAATCTTTTTTGAATCATAAATCCTTCCAGGAAGATGAAAGCTTTGAATCCAATTTTCACAAAAATGTATATACACACAAATGTGTGCATAAAATTGCAGGTGAGTCATAGACTTTTGGAGTATCTTGGAGCTTCTTAGATCTTTAAATATATTTACATACATATAGATAATATAGATATGTATTATGAAAATAATAGCTGTATGTATGAAGATATATTCTATATGTGTGTGTATGTATATACACCTTTTCTGCAACAACTTGGGTATGAAGGAATCGCGTTCTTACATTATAATTTATTATAAAATTAAATTTACAGGAAATAAGTTAAAACTTATTATCTAACTAGTAAGGTTTCACTAATCTCTGGTAGATAATGTAATAATATAATAAAAAAAATACTAAGCAAACAGGATAACATTTTAATAATGGGCAAACTTAGAATATATTAGAATTTGGAGAAACTTTCATTTGGTATAATACATCAAATTACTATGAAGCAAGAAAATATAAAAACATTAAAGAAAAATTCAGTTGGCTCATTTTAGCAACAATGATTTGAGGATGCTAATTAGTTTTCAACACTGTGCTGGGCTGTAACATTTGAACCTGTCCAATCATAGGAGGAAGGAACCATCATCTCATTCCATTCTTTCACTTTGCCAAAACCATTTCTGTATCTTCCACAAAACATGGGCTGTCCCAAGCGCAGAAGCACTCTTCAAACTCCGCCTTGTGTGTAATAGCATGTGCTAGTGTAGGGTACCAAGAATTCCTTCCAAGAAGGGAAAGCTTTAAGAAAGGAGAATTACCATAGCGAGCATATTTATAGGAAGGAATACTGCCTCTTAAAGGAGCTGGTTAATCTTGATTCAGCTTTCCATCTTTCCCCATGACAACTCCTTAGTGAATTATTCAAACAAGAGGCCAACTAGAAACACACAGGCACACACGCACGTGCACACACACACACACGCACGTGCACACACACACACACATGGTTGCAGAATTTCAGTCTTGCACATAATGCATACTGCCTATAATGGTCTGCTGAAGCCAGTGCTCTTACTGCAAAAAGCAACTGCCCCATGTTTTCACAGGGAATTAAATTCTTCTTCTTGTTGTTGTTGCTGTTGTTTTTTCCCCTGTTACTTAGAAGCAAACGCTTACCACCTGGACTCTTTCTGGTCTTGTGCTTCTGTTTGAATGATAAAGTAAGCATGGTAGGTTGGTAGATAAAGAGTCTAATTCTATACCCAGATTACAAATAAAAGGATTGTTCATATTTTATTCATGTTACTGAAGAAAAGCTTTAACCAGGTTATAGCTTTGTTAAAGTGCAACATTACAGAGTCTGTCAAAACTCCGTGCGGAGAAGCAGTTGAGTTACCTCATCCTCACGCATAAGTCCTTTCTGTGAATTCCTCCAGCAGTGGTACCCACATCCCTGTTGAGGTGCCCTATAACATTTGTGTGTTTGAAATTGTGTAATTTACTCAACCAGATTATACAAGACCTTTATAGATCAGAAATCATCTCATATACTTCTTTTTACCTCCTGCACAGTAGGTCCTCAGTAATGTGTTGATACTTTTGTTGAAATGGAAGTGAAATGTGCGATTTGCATATAAATGAATTTGCAAAAATTATATAGATCATGGTCTATTTAACATTCCTCAAGGAGGTGGTACAGAACTGACACTAGGCAATTATTTTAAGAATAAATGAAAGTGCACAGAAAATACTTAGTATAGTGCATCCAGGGACACAGCAAGGACTCAATCAGTTATTTTATTGTTCTTTTTGTAATTCCCCTCATCAATTTTAGCTCTCTATAAATTATAGGAATTCCATAAATATTTGGCTGAACAGACAAGGCAATGGTTGGCAAGACTTGTATCAACCTTGCCAATGTATTTTTGTAAAGCAATTGCTTATCCATAATAGTTAACAAACATCAGTAATGTTTACTTAGAAGGTTTTTATGCATATCAATATTACAACAAAGACTTCTTAGGCTATCTGATCCATTCTAGCATGGTATTCTCCCTATTTCTGAAGCTACATATCATATCGTATATTCTGAAAGGAATGTAAGCTGTGTACCTTCTAACAGGAAATACTCCTTTTGTTTCTGATAGCTGCATGTTAAAGACTAAAGCCTACTCTTTATAGTCATTAATAAATACTGATGGAAATCCAAGTAGGAAAAGTGTGACCAAGGAGATTCTCTCGACCTCAAATTCACTCTTGATTCCCATTAATCTACCAGATATAATTCTAGCTGGACCTTCATCAGGTACCCCTCACCCAACTCTCCCTCCTCTCCACAAGCATCTTCTCTAAGATACTTACCCCTTTCAAGACTGAACTGTTGTGGTTTTGTACCTTACCCATACCAGGTTGAAATGCAAGCCACACCTGTGGTTTGCATCAGTGCCTGTTGACGTCTCCACAATCTCCTTTGTCCTAGAAAGCCCCGGACTTTCTCTCCCATCCATCCCCTTCATCTAGGTGAGTCCTCGTTAACCTTTCAAGATTAGACCCAGCATGTTCTCCTTCTGCAAGTGGCCCCCAACTTCTGCCTCCTGTAGCCTAGCCTAGATCTGAAAGCAGAAGTAGATATCAAAGTGATAGTCTCCTAGAAAGAAAGAGAAACTAAAGAAAGATTTTCTTTTCCCGCTGTATGTTGGAAGTTCTTAGCGTTGCAACATTTAAGAAAGGCAGTTTCTTGCACAGCACCTCCTTAATACTGGCCTCTGTTGTAGCCAGTATTAGAGGAGGGAGAAAGAGTCAAGAATTCAGTCCTGAGGCCAGAGATCGGGAAGCCTTCCATGGCCTGAACATGCCGCACATCAAGACCAAGGGAGAATCTACTTTTCTTGGGTAAATTTGGTGGTCCTGGTTCTATAGAAAAAGGATTCAATATAAATAATTAATAAACAAATAATAAATAAGGTCCTGAATTCTTTGCACACCTATCTCCCTCAAGACTGCCCCTTATCCTTAGCAATTAGTCAGCTATGACAGGGGATGGTATTCTTTTTTTTTTTTTTGCAGTTTTTGGCTGGAGCTCAATTTAAACCCACCACCTCCTACATATGGGGCTGGCACCCTACTCCTTTGAGCCACAGGCGCCGCCTGGGGATGGCATCTTTCACTGTGGTGATGAATGCTGTAACAGAGTCTAGAGTCTTATTGGAAAGCTACAGAAACTCGGAGGAAAGGGTATGTAATACGTCTGTTGGGTCAGAAAGTCTTTACAAGGCTGAGATTTGAAGACCGGATTGAGTGGGAGAAAGGAAGGACATTCTAGGAAGCAGGAGCCACATAAGGAAAGGTACACAGGTGCGAAACTGCCTGTTTGTTCAGGGATCTGAGGGGACTGATCTGATGTCATAGAGAGAACAGATTAGCAGCACAATTTGCTTTGTCTACCTTTAATGATGGAAAAACATCTTACTTAAAAGTATCTAACTAGACACCAATAAAAAAAACAAACTGCAAGTGGTATTGCCCTGTTCAATCTGTTTGAATGATAGCAAAATGTTAGAGAAGGAAGGCAGAAATGTTTGTCCTCTGGTTCCATCCTGTCATTAGTTAGATGTAGGACCCCAAACAAGCACCCCAACCATCGTGCAATGAAAAACAATGGAGCAATAATAGCCAAGTCACTTTCCAACACTGAAAGTTGAGCACTTTTAAGCAATGAGTATGAAAATGCACCCGTCACCAGTACACGAATGGATTAATAAAATGTGGTGTGTGCGTACCATGCTGTACTACTCAGCCATTAAAAAAATGGCAATCTAGTATCTCAATACCAAGTTGGAACTAAACAATCAATACTTAAGTACACGTTCGGAAGTAAATCTCATTGAAAATCAAGCTGGGGGAAGGGGTGAGGAGGATATGGGTAAACTCACACCTACTGGGTACAGTGCACACTACCTAGGTAAGAGCACACTTACAACTCAACTCAATCTGTAAAAGAACAAAGTGTGTAAACAGAATATGTGTGCCCCCTAAGATTCTGGGTAGAGAAAAAATACAGAACCATTATTCATGGAACAAACGTGTGTTATGCCCTGGTTTACGAAGCACTGTGAAGAGTACAAGAATGAAATCAGGGAGTCTTCCCTCAAACCTTCTGTAAATTGCATTGTAAAACTTTTTAAAATCCCACACTTTCCCTAATTATGTCATTAAAACACTTTAAGAGTATTGAAACTAAAGTCCTCCTTTGAGTTCTTTCTCCAAAGAACAATTTGGTGACCATGGGTGTAGTGGGTGTAGTACCACTTCCCAGTCACAAAATCTGCAAAGATGAGGATAATCCTGTTAACCCTACTCGCCCTCGTGGTTATTAGAGGATTATAACAAGAATCATCATGATGTAACAAAGGGCCACCCAAATATAAATTGTGGTTTTGGACAGTCATTGAAGTAGCACCTTCTTTATTAAATTGCTTCTTTTTGGGGAGCACTTGAGCCTTTGCTGCCTAAGTTCTTCCCACGTGTCTACTGGGTGGACACCAAGCTTTCCAGTGTCCCAGGACCACACTGACCTTTCATTAATACAAATAAAACAACAAGCCTCATTCTGTGTGACCGCAGGACTTCAGGTACCTTCTGAATTTGCTTCTGAACCTCGTATGCTTCTGAGGCTAAGTTCTCACACGACCCTGTGACAGTTTGTACTCATCATTTGGGTACTGCTCTGATCCCTCCTCACATCTTTGTCTATGGTGTCACAGGTGGCTGCCATAGTAAACTTTGCTGACAGATTAGGATAACATAGGTGTTTCACAACGTGAAAAGAAAAACAAAAGTAGGAACCATATAGCAGTGTTCTGAGAGCCCATGACCCTTCATTGATTTGGGAGGTCTGTGAAACATAAGTTAAAGTGCTTGGCTAGGAATTACATTGCATACCTTATATAAAAATAGTAGTTACAACTCTGATGCTTCCTAACAAATGCAAACAATGTAACCCAACCCTTCTATTAATACAAAATAAAAAATAGTAGTTGCTTAATAAGTGCAAAGTTTCACTTATGCTAGAGGAATGTGTTTTAAAGATCTACATACATCATAGCACTGAAATTAATGATGACACACATCGTGCACTTGAAAATTTACTAAGTGGGTAGATCTCATGCTATGAGAGACAAAAATAAACAAACGCACACAAAGGAACACAAAGAAATTCTGAGTGGTATCAGATGTGTCCTTTACCTTGGTATTCGCATCTGTCCAAACTAGTCAAATTGCACACAGACAGGCGCAATTCTTTGTCTATCAGTTGAACAATAAATCTATTAAAAATAAATTAATAGAAAAAGTGGTTACTATAGATTACACAAATTAGGAAAAGAATCATTTTGGACCTCAGATCTTGCCTTTGTAAAAAATAATAAAAAGAAAATAAAATTATTCTAACATATAATTCATTGATTTATTCGAAAACTATTTACCAGCTGCTCAGATATGGCACTAGGGACCCATATGGTGAGCAAAAGGGATACAGTGCACAGTTTCTGGCCTCAAGGAAATAGCTCATGAGCAAAATGAGAGATTTAGTCACTTTCACTTCCTTAGAGATGATGCCCTTGAAGATCTGATTGGGACCTCATAGTAACTAAATGCTGAAATTCTAAGATCAGATTGGTTTCTCTTTTGCCTGAGTTTTTGAGGCTTCAAATATTCCTAAATCACAGTGAGGAGGATTTGACCCAAAGAAAGGTGAAATTAAGTTTACACAATGAAATAGGATTAACAATAAAAACAATCACAAACCATTTATGTCCAATAGAACTTCTCGTAGCTTAAAAAGCAGAACTCTACGTCCCTGACTCCTGAGTTTCTTAATCCAGAATTTGTAGGGAAGACAAAGCTACCATTGGTTCAACTGAAAGTTCTAGGTCAGGGCAGAGAGTGAGAGAGGGCTGGACAAAGGTGCCAGAAGCTTGCTGTGCACAGCACAGACACCAGCACTGAAACATTTGAAGTGTACAACTCTTTCTTGGAGTATTTTTTCACCTAGCTTTGCTGACTTCTGTGTGACCTCCCTTCCTTCTGATTACCTTCTCTTCGTCTCGGGCTGGCAGGAGGTCCCAGAGCTTGTCTCCAGAGATCACTGGTCCCTGAGCATCTGCTTGGTTCCTCCTTGGCTGTGGCACCACCATGCATGTGGGTATCCCATGCCCTGCTGTGGATTTTGCCATCCTCAGTGCTGATGTTCTAAATGACAATTTTAATCATAGGCATCATGATAGCATTTGCTATATTCCCAGCCCTAGTTTTAAGTAATTTGCACTCGTTGGTTTATAACTTGCAGAGGACTCCAAAACTATTACCAGCCTAAGGCCCAGAGTGTTATAATCCCTCTGTAAACTGCCTACTAGACATCCCACACTTATATCAAGCTTAAAGTGTCTCGTCATCTTCTAAAATCCAACTAATCTCCTCTATCATCCATCCTAATTAATGGCAATGATCTACTCATCTAAGCTAGAAACCTGAAAATTATTCTGGGCACTGCCATCTCACTCATGACCCACGTCTCAGCAGCCCTATAGCCTGTAGGTTCTGCTTCTGACTCCCAGCCTCATCCTTCCCACTACTGCTCTGTTCAGGGCCGATCACCTCTCCCTGAGATGGTGACAGCACAGCCACTCTACCCCACTGCAGGCATCCTGCACACCAGCAGCAGAATCACCTCCCCAATTTCCTGTATGAGTCAATCCAAACTCTGGCTTGTTGGTCCCTGCTTTTCTCTGGTGTCACCTCCTGCTGTTCCTGAGATGCACCTCTTTGACTGAAGCTGCTTTCTGCCTCTGTGACTTGACTATTCTTGTTTTATTGTTGTTTTTTAATCTACCTTGAAAACTCCTCTTCATTTTTCAAGACTCAACTCAAGCGCCACTTCTAAGAAGCCTTCCCTGCCTCTGTAAAAGTAAGTCAATGACTTCCTTTACTTTGTTCCTACAGTAAAAGTATGTATGCACCCAACACAATATGTGGCACTGATTTGCTTCAAATTTATTTCAAACATCCTTGATAGAGATGCTCTATTCCTATCTTTGTTTCCTCAGCACTAGCACAGCACCTACTGAGAAATCACTGGTGGATTTGATTATGTTGGACTAGGTCATGTGATGCTTCTCATGCTATGATGAGTGCTTGCTGGAGACAGATTTTTTTTTAAGGAAAAGTCCAGGAGGGGCAGCGCCTGTGGCTCAAGGAGTAGGGCACCGGGTGGCGGGTTCAAGCCTGGCCCTGGCCAAAACTGCAAAAAAAGAGAGAGAGAGAAAGAGAGGTCCAGGAGCTGGGTCAAGGCAGAAGATGTACATTTCACATAAAGAAGAGTTTCAGGATTTTTTTATCCAGGAAGAAAAAAAACACCATGGACATAGTCATAGAGATGTGAAACTTCTCAGCATGAGCATAGATTGTCAGGAGAGCAATGAGAGAGGAAGATGAGAAGATACTTAGCATGGGATTATTAAGTTACTTGAAAGTGAATCTACCTACATAAAATATATTTCAATGGATTCATAGATATCTAAATTACCTATCCAGCAGGCCTTTACATGATCAACTCCTAAGGTTATTTCTTTCATTGAATCTCTCCTTTTCTAATCTTTATATTGATAAACTTGTCCAACGTTGAGATGAGTAACACCTGGACCCAGAGACATTAACACACCCTGGGAATTTTGACTACCGTGGACTAAGTGTAACAAGCAATCAGGCAAATAAATACCAGTTGGGTGAGACGTGGAACAGGCTGAACCTCAAGTTGAAAGGCTGGCTGGTAATTCACACTAAACCCTAATTGGCATAAGGATAATTCCTGCAAGAAATGTATAGCCTGAGGATGGGAGCAGATATTTCAACTTTGAAATAATCACATTTTATAGACTTAAAATGGCTTCCATCCATTGAATTCTTTGCTTGTCTGATTTAGTTCCTCATGAGGGCTCCGTGATATTAATATCATTACTCCCATTTCACAGAAACACGGAACAGTTTAGTGGCAACAGAGCAGGCCTTCAACTGAGTCTGTCTACTCTCCAGCTCTCACAGTGAATGGGAAAGGATGCTATCTAAACAGCAAATCGCCACAGAGCAGCGACTTGACTCAGAGGGGAGAATAATGCAACTGGGACACAGTCTCTGCAACCTGGAGTTACCATTTTGAGGTCTTGAGCAAGCACTTCACTTCTTGGAGTTTCAAAGGAGGAACGTCTGCAAATGGAGATAATAAGATCTGCCCCATAATGTTGTTATAAGGATTAAAGTACTATATAATACTTAACGAGCTTAGAGGTATGTCTAACATATAAAGGTCCTACCATTATAATTATTGGAAATAACCCTGCCAGAAATGTGTTAGTTATATTGGCAGGGCAGGGTCACTAAAAGCAAAGCCAAGTCCCTCTACCCAGTTAGAGATAAGGAGCACCTGAGTTAGGGCCCCAGCTGGCAAGGAGATAAACAGGGCTACCTCCTGCTTGAGAGAGCTTTTCTCTAAAATGCAGGTAAGTCACAGCTGTGCCACTTTAGACAACGTGACCCATGGAGAACAGGTAGCACATCAGTGCAAACAGTTTTATCAAGTTATGGAGAGGAGCAAAAATGAGAAAGTGGTATAAAAAGACAAGCCACTTTGAAGATTTGAAGATAACATAAACAGAGGCGCTAAGGGGTGAGACACGCCCCTGCTGTGGGCGCTCTCATCAGCCATGCACCACCTCCTCCTGCTGCCAGCATCAGCTTCCCCGCCCTTCATGGATCTACACCCTAGGCCTAGACACTTGGAGACACTCAGGTCAACACCTCTTACTATTAATTTACTAAATGGAGTTAGCTGGGCTTCAAGAGTCATTTTTCCAATATTTAATTTCTAGGAATTCATCAACAAAGTTGGAAAAATATATGAGAGGGGACACAACAAAGTAAAAACTCTGGTTCTTAAAAATAACATGAAATCCAGACTATCAGCTTGCTTAACATTGCTCTCATCATAGAATACAGTTGAGAGATGCTGTTACGATTTTGAAAATTTAAATGCCCATTAACACAACCTTGTAGATCATTTCCAGTGGTCAGGGAATTTGTACATTTATGACATATGGAATAAAATTTTTTTTAAGGTTTCAGGTTGTAAGAGAATATAATAATATCTATGATGGGATGCCTTCATCCCCTGTGGGTGCTGAGGAATATACCATATATATAATGTCTGTAAATATTCAGTTGACTGGAACACAGTCCATGAAGTACACTGAAAGATAAATGTGATTACTCTGCAGTCTGTGCCTTCACAAAAATAAGAAAAGAATGCTGCCCTATGTAATATTTTCTATTTTAAACCTTCGAACACCATTTCCTATTACAGAAAGTCTCGAAAGTTAGTTCTCAGGGTAGTCTTTTCTACTGATGAACTTGATCTCCACTTTAAAGCTCCATTCTGTCCAGTGTCAGAGAACATTAGCGTGGTGAGTTCTGCATTAAAATTGAAATTCACTTGTGTCAGTTTCCCATGGCTGCTAATAACAAATGAGCACAAGTACAGAGACTTACCACAAATTTATTATCTTAGTCACCCTTCCTCTTAGAACAGTGGTTCTCAACCTTCCTAATGCCACAGCCCTTTAATACAGTTCCTGTGGGTCACGACCCACAGGTTGAGAACCGCTATCTTAGAAGGTCCATCCACATAGCCCAGGAAAATCTCTCCATCTCAAGATCCTCGACTTCATCATATCCGCAAAGTCCCTTTTGTCATGTAAGGGAACATGTCCACAAGGTCTGGAGATGTGGACACCTGTGGGAGGCCATTATTGGCCAAATCAGTTAATTCATATGTTCTTCTTTCCTTCACTGCCAGGTATATACAGCTAATGATTCAAGGTCCAATCAGAGAACGAGCATGAAATTAAAACACAGTGGGATGGGAGAAGACAGAGCCCACCTGTTGTGAGGGGCAGTGAACACTATTTGGGTGATAGGCACACTAATGGCCCTGACCTAAGCATTATAAAAGCTATCCATCCATGTAATAAAAACATTTATACCCTCTTGATATTTTGAAATTAAAAAGTGGATGAAAAGCTATGCTGAATACTTGACATTACCTCGCCACATTTCTCCCTTGCTGTAAAGACCTATTTATTTCACAGACCTGCTGATGTCACAGGTTTTTACTTTCAGTAGAACAACAGTTTCGTAGCTTACCAACACACAGACTGTACTGAAGGACAGTCCTGTCGCAGCCTCCTCAACAACTTTGGTGTTCCAGAAGTCCAGACCTACTGAATTTATTCCACAACAACTTGGAAACCTCATCCCAACACACTCGTATGTGCACACACACACTTCTCAGAATCCTAGACCCCGCCTCAGCCTATGTGAGGCTCAGGTGGGTCTTACCAACTGATAATTACCACCTGGAATATTAAATGCAGTAGGATCCTCTGGATTACACACTGCTGATCTGTAATGTATTCAGTCTGTTGAGAACTTTAATGATTAACTTTGGGGATTCATAACCTAGACTTGAAGATGCCTACTGTATCAGAATAAATCTCTATAAATCTACTTCCAATTGTTTGTACTCCCTTCCTTGTAGCAGTTGAAGAAATCGTCTATGAATCTGGTTGTTGGGCCAGACAAAATTGTTTGGGCTTTCTTTCCCACAGTGCCACCGGAAGTCACTAAGTTTTTCTTAGACAGCCATCACTGTACACAGTGATGTCACGGTTATGTAACTGCTGCTTGGGGCCTTCCCTGGGTATAAAGGTGCACAGGACCCCCTGTTTGTGCAGACCTCCTGTGTAGCCCACCTGCTGCCGTGAGCTGGGTGAGGGTGAACCTCCTATGTGGTTCACCAGCCACTATCAGCTAAATAAAGACATGCTGCACCTGCCCTCATTGCCTAAGTTACTGTCCAGTTTGTCCAAATCAGAACATGTGGGTTACACTGGGCTTTTTCTCAATATGTAAGAATGTGGACTAGAAGAGCTGGATGTGGCTGCAGGCACGTGTCCCCAGAGTGCCCAGAGACGCAGGGATGAGCCCAGATGGAGGCTTCTCTGCTCCGTCACTGCCGCTCACTTTCCGCCCACCTCCACTCACAGGTGGCTCCAATTTTTTTCTAGCTTTTGTACCACAATCCCTCACCCCATCAAGGACGCTCACCTGTGCAGAGAGTCCAAGCTCCACTGCCCTGAGAACCTGCATTCTAGCAAGAACTTCTCTGTCTTGAGGCAACAGCCCTTGACAGTTTTCCATTTGATGGCCAAGCCACTTTGTGTCTACCGGCCAGCCATCTCTCAGTGGTTTCCTGGGAGTCTGAAAAACTGTGAGATGGGCTCATCTGTGGCACAGAAGACTGGGACTAGCTGAGGCGCCCTCGGACTGGACCGCTGAAGGCCACCTCCATTCTTCTGTGTGGCTGTGCATGGGCATGGTGCCAGGGACACCAGCATTCTCCACTGGGTGGAGGCGTGCTCCACGCGTCACATCTGCCCTCAAATCCCCCAGCTCATCTGGAGGGTTTTTTTCTCCCCACCCTGGGCTTAGCCTGAGGCAGCGCCCTTCCTCAGAGACCCTCACTTCCGTGATGGGGCATAGGAAACTGTGTTTTAAGCAAACGCTCCAAGTTACTCTGAGGCCACCGGCGCACATGCACATTTCAAATACAAAGACTTCAGGTCATACGTGTCCCTTCATCTTCATGTTTTTTGTTTTTCTGATAGTGCAGTAATTCCTGGACTGAGGACAAACAGTGACTAACAAAATTATTCTTTACCTAAAATACACGAGCTCATCCTTTGGGTAAGCCAAGTGTACATCCTCTGCTGTTAAATGCAATTACTAGAGTAGCATCTATTAACCATGAACAAGCCAAAGCCATTATCAATGCTAAATTGCTAAAATCATTAACATCACTGAGAATAGAAAAGACAAACAAATGGGCCTTTTTAGTCAAGGAATAAATAAGGAAAATGGTTTCGTTTGCCAGGGAAATAGAAGCTGTGCCTTATGTCAAATAGGCTTGGCCAGGAACCACTGAAATGTGCAGAACCCAAGTTTGCCAGTGACAGTCAGAAATCAGCAAGCCGATGGTTATCTTCTGTTGTTAATAACAGGGCTGAGAGTAGCTCTGATAAATATGCTCACCAGACCAACGGTATCACCACCACCTGTGGTCTTGTTAGAAAATGCAATTTCCCAGGCCCTTCTCAGCCCTACTGGGAAAGAAACTCTGGCATACGTCTTTCATCAAGCTGAAACAAGAACCTTTTGGTGATTCTGATGCAGGCTAATGCTTGAGAACCCCTAGCACAGAGAGAAGCCAGGAGCAAGTTATTTCTGTACCATGCAGTGACTGAAGTAAAAAAAGCTGAGATGAAGTGGTTACAGGAAAGGATGTAAGAAACACTGAGGGAAAGAATCTCCAAATCTCCAACCACCAATCAGATTTACATTAAAGAATCTGGTTATTTTCAGACAGCTGAATCAGATGCTCAGACCTTTTTCAGCATCCTACACCCACTTCTGGTCTATATCTTCTTCCCACTGGAAAAATCCTTCAGTTCCATTTCATTAGCATTACAGTTTACAATGTGTGTTCATACACATGCTCTCATTTGGTCCTCATAGAATAGATGCAATGGGCAGGGATGATTCCCATTTTATAAATGAGACAACTGAAATGAGCGATTAAGGGATTTCCATGAAACCACACAACTATTAATTAGCTGAGCCAGAACTTGAATTTCAGACCTTTGCAAATCTGTGCTGTCTTTCCGTGGACTTCAGGTAGCTAATTTGGGAAATTCCTCCTAAAGGATTTATTTTGGAACTTTGCAGCCTCAGCACTATAGACATTTGGGGCTCGTTAATTCTTTGCTGTAGGGAGCTACATTTGTCATTAAGCAAAGTTTGACTGGTCCAGACATCCAACCCCCAAATGACAGCGGCACCTCCTCCCCACCCTCACAACACTTTGTGTGTACAAAATATCCTGAATTTTTATAAACTAAATAACTGATATGGAGGTGGGGTGTTTATAAGCAAAATAACAAAGATTACTTTTCTTTTCACATGTACTATTTTTAATAAAAAATGTATAAAGACCCTCGCTAAGATTCAAAATAAATATCATAATTAACAGAATTATTAAGATCAGATCTTATTTCAAATAAAATTTGCTTTAGAACTTAAGTCTGGATGATTCTCTTGTTCAATTTTGTCTAAACTAAGCAGCTAATTAATGAGATTCAATCAACTAAGCAAATTGATTTTTTTCCTTATTAAAATACTGTTTAATGACTTTTTCTTCTCTTATACTTTAATCTTAAAGTGAAACCCGGCAGGTCAGTCTCCTGTAGGTAGATTCTGAAGCATTTTGACATTGCTGTATATGAGAAGAATTGATGAGGAAATAGTTGCTTTATTTATTTCTCCCACCTTAATAAAGAAAAAAAGCCACATATATAATGAGACCAGAAATTATTTCACTTTGATGGTGCTAATGGAGGTACAATAAATACATTTCTATTTCATGTCATCCTTTTTGAATTTAATTTAACTTTTTGAAAACTAAGCATCCACATTTTAACAACCAATAATTATATAATTACACTCTGTGTAAGTTTAGATGATTGAAAGGGTAATAGCACAGGACAAATGTCTTAAAATTAATGAATGTTTTATATGGAAAATAACAAAACTACTCAAAGCTAAAGTAAAAATATTTGAAAATTATTCTCTTAAATAAACTCAGCATATATCACATTTAAGTAGGATATAAATATGAAATGGAAAACTTAAGCACCTGTTTATGGCTTATGCATTTCATAGAAGATCTATTTTTGCCCTCTGTATAGTGGTCAGTTTGATCTTAAGATTTTTAATAAAGTAATTAAAGCAAAAGTTAATTTCAACACTTATTTCATAATTTCTCTTCTTCAGATTGTGCATCCCCAGTTGCCGAGCACTGCCAGTGTCTGCGTCTCCCCCTTCCCCATCAGCTACTGACCCGCTGGCGATGTCTGATTCGTGTATATGCACGGCAGTGCTATCTTTTGGAGATGTCGGATTCGTGTATATGCACGGCAGTGCTATCTTTTGGAGA
>NW_003852429.1:11453111-11455427 GCF_000181295.1 Otolemur garnettii
TATATATATTTAGGTGTGTGTGTATATATATATTTGTTTAGTGTGTGTGTGTGTATATACATATATTTGTTTAGTGTGTGTCTGTATGTATGTGTGTATGTCTCTCTCTCTCTCTATATATATATATATATATTTAGGTGTGTGTGTATATATATTTGTTTAGTGTGTGTGTGTATATACATATATTTGTTTAGTGTGTGTGTGTGTATATATATATATATTTGTTTATGTTGAGACAGGGTCTTGCTCTGTCATCTGGGCTAGAGCACAATGGCATGATCATACCTCACCACAAACTCAAACTGCTTACAGGATCCTGGGTCACCATCATGAGTAGCTGGGACTAGAGGCATGGGCCACACCATACCTGGCTAATTTTTTTTTATTATTATTTATTGTAGATACCTGTGTTGCCCAAGCTGGTCTCTTAACTTCTAACCTCAAGCAATTCTCCTGCCTCAAACTTCCAAAGTGCTGGGATTGCTGGCTTGGGCTACCATCCCTGGATTGTATCTTCTCTTGAATCAACCGTCTGTGCTTTCTATTCAACCTAAATTAAATAAATCAAGCTTAATCTACAAGTCTCCACAACAGCTTGAGTATCCTCAGACTCCATCATCTGATGTTTGAGGGGAAATCTTTTCTGTTGTAAACTATCTGTATGGTTTCCACGGGGACTATAGGCCACCTGAGGGGGGCAGCGCATCAGTCTCCTCCCTAACACGAGAAGTCAACAAGAGGGCGGTTCCAGCCGCGTCCTTAGCACTTGCTAAAGTGACATGGAAATGAGTGTACTATTTAGCAAGCAGATATTTCAAAGACAACCATAGAAATGTTTAAAAGGAAAACCGAGTTGGAAAATGATTCCCTTCCCTTCTTTGTTTCCTCAACACATTTATTGAATACTGTGGGTTTTCCAACTGTGCACATGATGATGGACACAAAAGCAAGTAAAACAGCTTCGTCTTCAAATATTTCATGCCTGAGTGGGAAAGAGAAACACCAGTCATCGTAGGTGATTCTGACTGTCCTTAAAGATGCCCAGCTATCTTTAAAAGCAGAGTCGGCCATCCCTAAAGTACTCTTAACCGGGGTAGTTGAGGAAAGGTGAGTTTGAGCAGAGAAGTAGGGAAAGATATCAGATCAATGGCATGTTACAAAAACGGTATGATTGGCCTTGAGGCTTTCACAGTAGTGATTATAAAGTGGTGACATTTATACAGATTGGCGTGCCAGTTCACATTTCAAAAAGGGGAAATACATGTAAAGACAGCCTTGAACCTGAGGTGTGTTTAAACACCTTAATTTTATTCCTTCCATATTTAAAGCCCAGTCAGCCTTGTTATGTGTCAAACTTCTGTGTTTATGAACTCCCAAGGCTATTTATTTTAAAAGCCTTATTTTCAAAATAGCTGATATTCTCATGTTAGTTTCTCAAGCTTTTAAAGAGAAAAGCTTCATTTACACATTATTTCTCTACGTTTTTCTGCTCCCTGAGGTTAATAATAATGGTTCAATGTGAAACCTTCACAAAACACTTTAAATTGTCCTTGAAATGAAAATCTCAATTATTGTGATTAAATAATTCCTCCACAGAAAAATGGAGAATAATTTGAGGCTAATGTAAGCAAAACAATATCCAAAAATATGGTTTTCTTTTACATCTCTTCAATTCCCTTTAATATTTCCTGACATTGTAGCATTTTTCTGAGTGAAATGTAGACACCTCCTTTGTCTCTTTTTAGAACAAATGGGGCACAGTACCATAACAGCACTCCAAAGAGAGCAAGCCTTGGATTAGAGTCAAACTGAGCCAGAAGAAATAGGGAGAAAACCCCCCAAAGTAGGAGGCTAAAAGTTGCCGATCATATGAGAGTTTTAAAAGAAAATAAATACTTTGTTAACATGAGAACATAGACCACCATTGTCATTATAATGGAACTACAGTGACATAGTAATACATACACACATTTGTATTTCTGTTTTCTCTACCTATAGTATACATACATCTAGTGTACATACATATATACATACATAGTGTATACATACACATATACATACATAGAGTATACATATATATATACACACATCTAATACATACATATATACTTACATATAGTATACATACACTAGTGTACATACATACATACATCTAGTGTACATACATATCTACATACATATAGTGTACATACATACATACACACATCTAGTATACATACATATATACATACATATAGTGTACATGCATATATACATACATAGAGTATACATACACATATACATACATAGAGTATACATATATATACACATACATCT